>NW_024609768.1:227500-434589 GCF_018296145.1 Oncorhynchus tshawytscha
TCATGACCTCATAATTACATCCCCCATCATTTGATCCCCGTCATCTTTACAACCATCATAACCCACAGTACTGATCTGTACAGATAGACATTACCAATCGAGTCACGAATCACCAGATGGACTCACAGTGCACAGTTGTGTTGAGGCGGTCTGATTCCATTACAGCAGGAGGTCGGGGTCCCTCTGGTCCCAGATCCAACATGGCTGAACAAAACCACTGGGCCCCGTCATCAACACTAGTGGGGAGAACTGCAGGGAATAGCTCTCGTTCACCGGTTGCCTCATGTCATTGTTCAATTGTAGAATGTCATTGTTCAGTGGTTGTGTGTATAACACTGTCTGTTCACCATTGGTAGAGACTTTGAAGAAGGTCACTCTGAGGTGCTCAATAGGAGCGGTGTTCTGGACAAGACAATGCAGAGAGTACTGATGCCCCTCAACCACGGGACCAGAGTGGTTTAAATATCTGATGGAGACTCTGTCTGGAAGCTCTGTGGAGGAAGGGAAACACACACGCACCATTGAAATGAACAGGGTGTGTTTCTGGTCAGTGTGTTACGAACAGGTTTCTGATCAGTTACTAACAGGTTTCTGGTCAGTGTGTTAATAACAGGTTTCTGATCAGTTACTAACAGGTTTCTGATCAGTTACAAACAGGTTTCTGGTCAGTGTGTTAATAACAGGTTTCTGATCAGTTACAAACAGGTTTCTGGTCAGTGTGTTAATAACAGGTTTCTGATCAGTTACAAACAGGTTTCTGATCAGTGTGTTAATAACAGGTTTCTGATCAGTTACAAACAGGTTTCTGATCAGTGTGTTAATAACAGGTTTCTGATCAGTTACAAACAGGTTTCTGATCAGTGTGTTACTAACAGGTTTCTGATCAGTTACTAAAAGGTTTCTGGTCAGTGTGTTACTAACAGGTTTCTGGTCAGTGTGTCAAAAGCAGGTTTCTGATCAGTGTGTTACTAACAGGTTTCTGATCAGTTACTAAAAGGTTTATGGTCAGTGTGTCACTAACAGGTTTCTGGTCAGTTACTAACAGGTTTCTGGACAGTGTGTTACTAACAGGTTTCTGGTCAGTTACTAACAGGTTTCTGGTCAGTTACTAACAGGTTTCTTGTCAGTTACTAACAGGTTTCTGGTCAGTGTGTTACTAACAGGTTTCTGCACAGACAAAATATACTGGGAGACACGAGAGACAGTCAGAGAGCAAACATACAAGGGAAGTTACTCACTGTAAACAGTAACTTTCAGCACTCTGGCACACTGGCCTCCCACCTCAGAGATCTCAAAGCATTGAGGCTTTATATTCCAGTCAGTCAGGCTGTCTACTCTCCAAGTCAGCTCTTTCACCTCAGTGCCAAAGAGCGGAGATTCTCCTAGGCTCGGCTCCCAGCCCATAGAGGTGACCGTATCGGAGGTGCAGTTGGCCGAAGCAGGGGCTCCATACTTCACCACCAGCCCAGCAGGACTGACCACCAGGGAACAGGACTCACACACGCCTGGAGAGAGAAACGGATGGGGGGGAAGGGAGGGGAGAGATATTATGTCTGTGAGTGGAGAGCCTGGAAGTGTCAGGAAACCAACGTCTTAACAATTACGCAAATAGGAAACCAGACTACACACTTTTTGAGAGACGAGAGAGAGAGAGCGAGAGCGAGAGCGAGAGAGAGAGCTCGGGAGGAGGGTGCTGGTGGGACAGGAGGAAAGGGAAGTGACCTCACTGTTGTCATTGACAGAGAATGCTGACGACGCCAAAATCCAAACACAGCAAGAGCACACGCACACGCACACACACTTAATATCCAAAAATGAGGAGAGGAAAGGAGTTCCTGACAGGAAGGAAGGAGTCCCTGACCTAGCCAATCATCTCTCTGTGACCATTTTTCAGCCAATTACCTCATTCCTCTCTATGAACAGTGTTCAGTGGTCCTTTGGGATATTATGATCTCATTTACATTCACTGACATAGGCAATACATGTACAGTCATGATAGCACTGTGTGCGTGTGTGTGTGTGTGCGTGCGTGCGTGCGTGTGTGTGTATTTGTTCAACCGCCATCTCTATCTCTCTCAACCTCAATCTTAGTGTAATATAATCCAAAACATACGTGACATTAGACATCTGAAATCATAATTTCAAAGTTGATTCGCCACCTGCAAAGCATACAACAGCTGTAAAACAGTACAGTGGAATTCTTACCTTGAGAACTCTTTCCCATCAATGCAGTGATAATAATAATGATAATAATACTAATGATATAGATAATAATAGAAAATAGAATTATAAAAAATACAGGAAGTATGATATACGTTCTTTATTTTAAACCAATTGTTTCCTGGTGATCTAATAGTCACCTTTCTAAATACTAAATCTCTTTCATGATCTACTGCTCTGTATCAAGCCTCTCTCCTTCTCACTCATTTTCTCTCTCAGACACACACACACACACTCATACTGACACTCATACTCACACTCATACTCATACTCATACACACTCTCTCACACACACACACACACACTCACACTCACACTCACACTCACACTCACACTCACACTCACACTCACACTCATACTCACACTCATACTCACACTCACACTCACACACACACTCACCTGGCTTCAGAAGGTGGAGGATGAGGAGGAGAGAGAGTGTGTGCATGCTGCGTCTGTTCCTTCACTGAGAGATCAGTAGCTGCACAATGCTCCCCTCAAGAGTTCTCTTAGTAACTGAGCCGAAGACAGTGTGTGTGTGTGTGTCCAGCTCATTGTCCCTTTTCTTTCGTCTTTTGGGTTTGTCCTGTGACTAACCTGGGTGTTCCTACTGTTCTGACTACGACCGTGTTCCAAGAATGGCACCCTATTCCCTATATAGTGCACTACTTTTAACCAGACTCCTATGGCCAATGGTATCCTATTCCCTATATTGTGCACTACTTAGGACGCAGGGTGCCATTTGGGATGCAGACCTGTGAGAGGAAGGAAGGGAGGAGAGAGTGCTTGTCTCTAAACACAATGTGGAGTAAGAAGGGTGGGCAGAACACAAACACCATTTACAGCACACAGTACATACGCACTATAGTATCAGATACTATGTCTGCTAATGAAGAGGCTACACACATACACACTATAGTATCAGATACTATGTCTGCTAATGAGTTGAATAGGAGGAGGCTACCTACATACACACTAAAGTATCAGATACTATGTCTGCTAATGAGTTGAATAGGAGGAGGCTACCTACATACACACTATAGTATCAGATACTATGTCTGCTAATGAGTTGAATAGGAGGAGGCTACCTACATACACACTATAGTATCAGATACTATGTCTGCTAATGAGTTGAATAGGAGGAGGCTACCTACATACACACTATAGTATCAGATACTATGTCTGCTAATGAGTTGAATAGGAGGAGGCTACCTACATACACACTATAGTATCAGATACTATGTCTGCTAATGAGTTGAATAGGAGGAGGCTACTAATGAAGAGGCTACATACACACTATAGTATCAGATACTATGTCTGCTAATGAGTTGAATAGGAGGAGGCTACCTACATACACACTATAGTATCAGATACTATGTCTGCTAATGAGTTGAATAGGAGGAGGCTACCTACATACACACTATAGTATCAGATACTATGTCTGCTAATGAGTTGAATAGGAGGAGGCTACCTACATACACACTAAAGTATCAGACACTTTGTGTGATATGTGCTGCTTCGTGTCATGTATTGTTGTCTCTACCTTCTTGCCCTTTGTGCTGTTGTCTGTGCCCAACAATGTTTGTACCCTGTTTTCTGCTGCTTGCTGCCATGCTATGCTGTCATCTTAGGTCTCTCTTTAGGTAGTGTCTCTTTAGGTAGTGTCTCTTTAGGTAGTGTCTCTTTAGGTAGTGTCTCTTTAGGTAGTGTCTCTTTAGGTAGTGTCTCTTTAGGTAGTGTCTCTTTAGGTAGTGTCTCTTTAGGTAGTGTCTCTTTAGGTAGTGTCTCTTTAGGTAGTGTCTCTTTAGGTAGTGTCTTTAGGTTGTCTCTTTAGGTAGTGTCTCTTTAGGTAGAGTCTCTTTAGGTAGTGTCTCTTTAGGTAATCTCAGCCCCCGTCCCCGCAGGAGGACTTTTGCCTTTTGGTAGGCCGTCATTGTAAATAAGAATTTGTTGTTAACTGACTTGCCAAGTTAAATAAAGGTTAAATAAATAAATATGTCTGCTAGTGTGTTGAATAGTAGGCGATTCCAAAATAATAGGAGAAGGCTAAACACAGAGCTGATCATAAGTGGAGAAATACATGTTTGATAACCAGTATATGATTGGAAATATATGCACAATTATAATCCTATCGTTTATTTCGCCTTCATTACCCATTTACACACGGTTTACAGGTCACGACTCTTATGTTGAAGGATTTTTCAACCCAACGTGACGTCACCCGGAAGTTATTCCTTAGCTGGCGTCAAATAGTTTTCCACCGATATTCTCATCCCAACAAACAAATTATTTCAGGTAGCTAGGAAATTCGTTTAAATGTGTTTTACATTTTCATTTGGTACTTTAATGAGTTATTTAAATAACGCATGGCTCAGACAAACTCTAGAGTCTTTTAAGAGTGTTTGTTATCCTAGCTTGTAAGCTAGCTAACGTTACACTTACCATTGTCTTGGGTTGGAAAGTGACGGCAGCTCAATAGGTTGGTGTCTTTCTAGCTAGCTAACACTATGCATCGTGTTTTTGTCCATAATATAGTATTTAGCTATTGCTTTTGACTACGAAAAGTTATACACTCGTATGTTGCTCTGGATAATCAGCGTACACATGTTCACATTGCACCCCTTTCCCAAATGTGGTATAACCTGTTTGTTTTTTAAACTCACCTTTTATACCACCTCTGGTTCTACTGACCCACCTCTAGCCCACCATGTCTGAACCGGGTTCTGGGTGAGGCGTTCCAGTCCAGAGAAGCTCACAACAGGGTCCAGAGGTGGTGTCAGTGAAGCTGGAGGACTGCGGTCAAACACTGGAACTCAATGTGATTGTGAAAGAGGAGGAGAATGGAGAGGTTAAAGAAGAAAAGCGCGGAAATCAAAGAAGATAAGGAAGAGGGGGAGAAGAGAGAGGTCCAAAACGAAGAGGAGAGAAATGCTGATATGGCTCCTCCAGGTCAGTGAGGTTGGATGTATGGAGAGATGTCAATAACAAAATAATACAGTTGTGACCTAAACATTTCCTAAGTGATTCCATTCATTGAATCTAGTTAGGTGGAGTTTGCCTTCTGCCTCTCTCTCTCCCTGCAGCCTAGAACTGGAAAGCGACATAAAAGGCGTGACTCATGACGTGTCTGTTTACCGCTAGCTCTGCTAGCTCTGCAAAGCAGCGGAAATAGGTAACTTGTGGGTGAATCCCTTTACGTAAGAACTGCAAAGTAAGCTGGTCATACCAAGCATCATTTAACTATTTTGATTTAGGTATAAAAATATATATATATAAAATAATAATTATTTTATGAAACATTGAATTTGGCCTTACTGCTTTTAGCCCATAGAAATAAAATGCATCAAATAACAGATTCATACATGGAAAAACAGATAACAATCATTTTATAATTGTACATGTTTGGACCCATGTTTTTGTCACTAGACTATTTCTGTATGTACTTCCATTCATTTATTGTAGCTGATACCGGGCTACCTTCAGACGAGTCTGGTTGGCGTCCTAGAACAAAACACTACAGGACACTACGTCCTAGAACAAAACACTACAGGACACTACGTCCTAGAACAAAACACTACAGGACACTACGTCCTAGAACAAAACACTACAGGACACTACGTTCTAGAACAAAACACTACAGGACACTACAGGACACTACGTCCTAGAACAAAACACTACAGGACACTACAGGACGTCCTAGAACAAAACACTACAGGACACTACGTCCTAGAACAAAACACTACAGGACACTACGTTCTAGAACAAAACACTACAGGACACTACAGGACACTACGTCCTAGAACAAAACACTACAGGACACTACGTCCTAGAACAAAACACTACAGGACACTACGTCCTAGAACAAAACACTACAGGACACTACGTCCTAGAACAAAACACTACAGGACACTACGTCCTAGAACAAAACACTACAGGACACTACAGGACACTACAGGACGTCCTAGAACAAAACACTACAGGACACTACGGGACACTACGTCCTAGAACAAAACACTACAGGACACTACGTCCTAGAACAAAACACTACAGGACACTACGTCCTAGAACAAAACACTACAGGACACTACAGGACGTCCTAGAACAAAACACTACAGGACACTACGGGACACTACGTCCTAGAACAAAACACTACAGGACACTACGTCCTAGAACAAAACACTACGGGACACTACGTCCTAGAACAAAACACTACAGGACACTACAGGACACTACGTCCTAGAACAAAACACTACAGGACACTACGTCCTAGAACAAAACACTACAGGACACTACGTCCTAGAACAAAACACTACAGGACACTACGTCCTAGAACAAAATACTACAGGACACACGTCCTAGAACAAAACACTACAGGACACTACGTCCTAGAACAAAACACTACAGGACACTACGTCCTAGAACAAAACACTACGGGACACTACGTCCTAGAACAAAACACTACAGGACACTACGGGACACTACGTCCTAGAACAAAACACTACAGGACACTACGTCCTAGAACAAAACACTACGAGACAACGTCCTAGAACAAACACTACGGGACACTACGTCCTAGAACAAAACACTACAGGACACTACGTCCTAGAACAAAACACTACGGACACTACGTCCTAGAACAAAACACTACAGGACACTACGTCCTAGAACAAAACACTACAGGACACTACGTCCTAGAACAAAACACTACAGGACACTACGTCCTAGAACAAAACACTACAGGACACTACGTCCTAGAACAAAACACTACAGGACACTACGTCCTAGAACAAAACACTACAGGACACTACGTCCTAGAACAAAACACTACGGGACACTACGTCCTAGAACAAAACACTACAGGACACTACGGGACACACGTCCTAGAACAAAACACTACAGGACACTACAGGACGTCCTAGAACAAAACACTACGAGACACTACGTCCTAGAACAAAACACTACAGGACACTACGTCCTAGAACAAAACACTACAGGACACTACGTCCTAGAACAAAACACTACAGGACACTACAGGACGTCCTAGAACAAAACACTACAGGACACTACGGGACACTACGTCCTAGAACAAAACACTACAGGACACTACGTCCTAGAACAAAACACTACGGGACACTACGTCCTAGAACAAAACACTACAGGACACTACAGGACACTACGTTAGAACAAAACACTACGGGACACTACGTCCTAGAACAAAACACTACAGGACACTACGTCCTAGAACAAAACACTACAGGACACTACGTCCTAGAACAAAATACTACAGGACACTACGTCCTAGAACAAAACACTACAGGACACTACGTCCTAGAACAAAACACTACAGGACACTACGTCCTAGAACAAAACACTACGGGACACTACGTCCTAGAACAAAACACTACAGGACACTACGGGACACTACGTCCTAGACAAAACACTACAGGTACGTCCTAGAACAAAACACTACGAGACACTACGTCCTAGAACAAGACACTACGGGACACTACGTCCTAGAACAAAACATTACAGGACACTACGTCCTACAAATTTTTACGAGACACTTTTTAGAACAAAACACTACAGGACACTACGTCCTAGAACAAAACACTACAGGACACTACGTCCTAGAACAAAACACTACAGGACACTACGTTTACAGGACACTACGTCCTAGAACAAAACACTACAGGACACTACGTCCTAGAACAAAACACTACAGGACACTACGTCCTAGAACAAACACTACGGGACACTACGTCCTAGAACAAAACACTACAGGACACTACGTCCTAGAACAAAACACTACAGGACACTACAGGACACTACGTCCTAGAACAAAACATTACAGAGACACTACGTCCTAGAACAAAACACTACAGGACACTACGTCCTAGAACAAAACACTTACGTCCTAGAACAAAACACTACAGGACATTACGTTAGAACAAAACACTTACGGAACGTCCTAGAACAAAACACTTACAGGACACTACAGGAACCTTACAGGAACCTACAGGAACCTACAGGACACTACAGGAACCTACAGGACATTACAGGAACCTACAGGACACTACAGGAACCGACTTCAGGTTCCCGTGACGCTTGTGAACTATCGTGTTCGTGAGAGTCTCGTCTTTCCATAGTGGTCATAGTACGTCATTTGTAGGCCAAATTTTCTGACGTTTTCGTGAGAAAGACCAATTTTTCAGGGTTGTCTCGTGGTCTGACAAACACCGCTGTCGCTTTGCCCACCTCCCACCGCAGATGCCAAGGCTGCCAATGGTGGATGCAGTAGATTGAGGCGCAGCCCATACAACAACAACAAAACAGCAATCTCTGTATTAAATAGATGGATTATTATTATTATTATTATTTATTTATTATTATTATTATGATTATTATTATTATTATTATTTATTTATTATTATTATTATGATTATTATTATTATGATGATTATTATTATGATTATTATTATTATTATGATTATTATTATTATGATTATTATTATTATGATGATTATTATTATTGTTATTATGATTATGATTATTATTATTGTTATTATTATGATTATTATGATTATTATTATTGTTGTTGTTGTTATTATTGTTATTATTATTATTATTTTTATTATTTTATTTATTTATTTTTAAATATTTTTTTGATGGGGATCTTTTTGTATTATGCAAGGGGGTTAAAGAGTATATGCATTGATTTTAATCAGACTCGATTGTTCCTAAATGTGAAAAACCCTGTCAACTCCTCATTGATTTATACTATAGTGGAGTATTTGCATATGATCTCAGTGATCATTATCCCATAGTACCTTTTTAGAGATACCAAACGGCAAAATACTAATCTTCCTTTAATTCAGAAGATGCGTTTTAAAATGTTTTGTTTGTTTATGAAAACCCCAGATAAGATGCTAGGGATGAGCTGATCTAAGACAGGATACTGTGGCATGTAAACATCTCCTCCCGTATACTGTAGTTTTTGCGGTCTGTGCGGGCTCAGTTTCACATATCACGGGTGTTGTGTGTTGCTGTTTTCATCTGATTTTCAAACAAATCACTTCAATAGGTAGGCTACCTGCGCAGTTAGATCCACCATAATAATTCTATTATAATTTAGCCATAATGAATTTACTACTGGCTACTTTCACCCCTAATTTAGACAAGTTTCTGTTTATAATTTCTGGCATTTGTTAGGCCATATTATAATTTCTGACATTTGGTAGAACCATATTATAATTTCTGACATTTGGTCGGCCATTTTTGTTTGTCAACTATAGTTTGATACATGCAGCTTCTGTCATAACTTGTTGCCCCAGAAAACTAAATAAAGAAATGCTCACCAGAATAACGTCTTACATCGTTAGAATGAACGCATTAGTAATCTAGTTGTCTGTTTCGTTTAGGGACCGGGGAACTAATAATCTAGTTAACACCAGTAAAGTTGTCTGTGTCGTTTAGGGACCGTTTAGGGGGGAGGAAGCACCATAACTCCAAAACAGTGGAAAGACTGGTCCTATGCAAGATGTCATCTGTTTTTACCAGTTTTAAGGAAATGACAAAATGAGAAAACGACGAAAGACGTCAGTTGGTGTTTGGTGATGAGATCCTGAGGCCCATTGTCGTGCCATTTATCCACCGCCATCACCTCATGTTTCAGCATGATAATACACGGCCCCATGTCACAATGATCTGTACACAATTCCTGGAAGCTGAAAATGTCCCAGTTATTCCATGGCCTGCATACTGAGCATGTTTGGGATGCTCTGGATCGACGTGTACGACAGCGTGTAATGGTTGGAATGGAATAAATGGAACAGTATCCAACATATGGAAACCACAGGTTAGACTTAGTTCCCTTTATTCCATTCCAGCCATTACAATGAGCCTGTCCTCCTATAGCTCCTCCCACCAGCCTCCACTGGTCACAGAGTTTGCCCCACGAGAGCGCACATGCACAGTTGTTACCCATCTCTGCTGCTGTTGCAGTCGGCCACATTAAAATAATAGCAATAGTTTTAGATGGGGGAAAGTACACATTTCCTCACTCAAAACCATTAGTAATTTAGATTTTTTTTTTTAAATAGCTGATTTGGCAGTACCTTTCAAAGAATCTGTCCACAATTCGCAGATTTCACAATCACTCTTTGACTGACAACGAAGCAGAGTTAGTCGTACAGAAAGACGAGTCACGTGACCCTTTTATGCAGCTTTCCAGTTCTAGACTGCAGGAAGAGAGAGTGAGAGTTCTAGACTGCAGGAAGAGAGAGTGAGAGTTCTAGACTGCAGGGAGAGAGGGAGAGTTCTAGGAGAGTGAGAGTTATAGACTGCAGGGAGAGAGAGTGAGAGTTCTAGACTGCAGGGAGAGAGAGAGTGAGAGTTCTAGACTACAGGGAGAGAGTTCTAGACTGCAGGGAGTGAGAGTTCTAGACTGCAGGGAGAGAGAGTGAGAGTTCTAGACTGCAGGGAGAGAGAGAGTGAGAGTTCTAGACTGCAGGGAGAGAGAATGAGAGTGAGAGTTCTAGACTGCAGGGAGAGAGAATGAGAGTGAGAGTTCTAGACTGCAGGGAGAGAGAGTGAGTGTGAGAGTTCTAGACTGCAGAGAGAGAGAGAGTTCTAGACTGCAGGGTGAGAGAGGGGCATAGGGCAAACTCCAGCTAACTAGTTTCAATGTATGTAATCACTTGGGAAATTTAGGATTTTAGGTAAACTTCCCCTTTAACCTCATACATTCTGATAGGCGCTGTAATTTAATTGGATTTTAGGTCAACTTCCCCTTTAACCTCATACATTCTGATAGGCGCTGTAATTTAATTGGATTTTAGGTAAACTTCCCCTTTAACCTCATACATTCTGATAGGCGCTGTAATTTAATAGGATTTTAGGTAAACTTCCCCTTTAACCTCATACATTCTGATAGGCGCTGTAATTTAATAGGATTTTAGGTAAACTTCCCTTTAACCTCATACATTCTGATAGGCGCTGTAATTTAATAGGATTTTAGGTAAACTTCCCCTTTAACCTCATACATTCTGATAGGCGCTGTAATTTAATAGGATTTTAGGTAAACTTCCCCTTTAACCTCATACATTCTGATAGGCGCTGTAATTTAATAGGATTTTAGGTAAACTTCCCCTTTAACCTCATACATTCTGATAGGCGCTGTAATTTAATAGGATTTTAGGTAAACTTCCCCTTTAACCTCATACATTCTGATAGGCGCTGTAATTTAATTGGATTTTAGGTAAACTTCCCTTTAACCTCATACATTCTGATAGGCGCTGTAATTTAATTGGGGAGACCTTTTGTATTGTTTGGTGTTTTAATCACACCTGAATTCTAAATAAACAATGTATTATTTAAAAAAAAAACTTTTCTGATTGTAATCCCACATCTGTTAATATATTCCCACAGAGAGAGCTCCAACTCAGGCTCACTCAGCGAGCCCAGTACCACAGTATCAGGAAACCACCAACAACACCGAGGGAGGAACTCAAGGCAGAAACATCACCACTGCTTGGACTGCTTCACTAGTTTCTGTGAGCCAGAGGAGTTGAGAAGACACACTTGTAAAAACCGCAGCCACGGTGTAACATGTCCTCCCAAACGGAAAAAGACCTCCAGCTCCTTCTCACCAATCCTCCCACCAATCCTCCCACATCATCGTGTCAGCTATTGGGGATCCTAGTAAACATAAATGTTGCAGGAGGAGAAACTCCAGATAAAGTCTTGGTCCCCCACCAGCCACCTGATGTAGAAATATCACTTCCTCAACACAGAACAAAAGGAAAGGACCCGTCACAGGGCAGGCGCGTTCAACCCCTCGTGGTTCCATAAGAAATCGTGGCTGACGGCGTCTCCAAAAAAAAGCCCTTTACTGCTTCCCGTGCTTTTTATTCAACAAAGACTTGGTCAACGGTGGGTTTCAAGGACCTGAAGCACCTCTCCGAAAGGCTTTCGAAACATGAGAGTTGTTGTACTCATCTGGAAAACGGCATGAAACTGGGATTTCTAGGGAAGACTAACGCTGCTGGTCAGCTGGTCGGCGTAAACCCAAGCTCCCATTGAGATACACAACAGACAAACGGAGGAGAGTAGGTACGTTTCTGGGTAGAATGGTCAAAAGCTACGTTCTGTGCAGGAGACACATGGCTGCGACGTGGCCGAGCGGCCTGGTCGAGTCGGATTCCCTAAACGCATCCATGTTTAAGTGCGTCTTTGAGACGAGGGAGAGGGAGACTCCAGACTCCAGAGGCATTACGACGCTCACGGCTTCTTTAAGCACCCAAATGGCTATGTACAAAACAAACTGTTTGACTGTATGCACGAGGTGTACAAAGAGGCGATTACCAAGGAGGTGTGGGCGGCTAGCTTCGTAGCGGTGCAGGTGGACGGCATGCCGTGGACAGGGGAGGTCTCCTCCAGGGTATTATTGCCCCTAGCTACAGATCTAGGATCAGCTTCCCCAATCCCAACTGTGACCATTAGCTTCTTGGGCTAACAATCTACTCCAGTACGCCACAGCAGGTCTCTGTCGTGCTACGGTACACGCTTCCAGACAATACTGTCACGGAGAGGTTTTGGGAGTTTGTGGACCTAAAGGATAAAACGGACGCCGGTCTCACCAAGGCAGTCAAGGACTCGCTGGAGCCACTGATATGGTGGTTAACACTGGGAAGCTGAAAGATGAATTGACCTCTCTGTACCAACACACGGAGCTCCACAGGGGTACAACAGCTCCGTCATTACTGAAAACAATCAGCGAGCTCAACCTCCAGGATGTTTTGTCAGAGACGGTCTCTCTTCTCAAAATCATCATCACCACTCCCATGCAGACCGCCGAGTCTGACAGAAGGTTCCCCACTCTGAAAAGAGTCCAGGCGTTGCCGTGTTCTCGGAACACCTCGGGTTCCGCGGTCGCTTGGCAACAGAACAACGGCAGGCTAAATGCACTGTCCATGCTCTCTGTCGAGAAGGACTTCATTCAAGCACTC
Organism: Oncorhynchus tshawytscha; assembly: GCF_018296145.1. Taxonomy (NCBI): domain Eukaryota; kingdom Metazoa; phylum Chordata; class Actinopteri; order Salmoniformes; family Salmonidae; genus Oncorhynchus; species Oncorhynchus tshawytscha. Next base: position 240,724 of record NW_024609768.1, read on the forward strand.
AGGTCAGATTTTCACGACAAGGTCGTTGATAAGTTTGTCCAAAATAAAACCTGCCCTGGAGCCTTCCTGTTTAAATGAGCAGTACAGCATCTGAGAAGGCTTGGGCTGTGTCTTTATATAGTATATACTGGGGCTGTGTCTTTATATAGTATATACTGGGGCTGAGTCTATATATAGTATATACGGGGTCTGAGTCTGTATAGAGTATATACTGGGGCTTAGTCTATATATAGTATATACTGGGGGCTTAGTCTATATATAGTATATACTGGGGCTGTGTCTTTATATTGTATATACTGGGGCTGAGTCTATATATAGTATATACTGGGGCTGAGTCTGTATATAGTATATACTGGGGCTGAGTCTGTATATAGTATATACTGGGGCTGAGTCTATATATAGTATATACTGGGGCTGAGTCTATATATAGTATATACTGGGGCTGAGTCTATATATAGTATATACTGGGGCTGAGTCTATATATAGTATATACTGGGGCTGAGTCTATGTATAGTATATACTGGGGCTGAGTCTATATATAGTATATACTGGGGCTGAGTCTATATATAGTATATACTGGGGCTGAGTCTATGTATATAGTATATATTGGGGCTGAGTGTCCCAAATGGCGCACTATTCCCTCTGTAGTGCACTACATTTGACCATGGGCCCACAAAATAAGTCCATAGACTCCAGTAGTAAATATTTTTTTATACATAATTCAAATCAGTAGAAGGTCTTTATATGTTGGCTAGGCCTTCTATAAGTCAATCATTTCACCTGATTAGCGTAAAATATATATGCTATAGACTATGCAGAGCCACGGTCGGGTCCATTCGGATCTATCAGCTGTGGTTACGTAGACCCGAGATCCGATGACAATCAAACAGGACCCGAGGGACAGGTTAGAATTTCAGACCAGAATAGGCCCGGGTCTCGGGTATATGAAGACCTCTAATTGGCATCCAAAGTCAACTATGAGTGTATTGTTATGTCATGATCTGCTTGTAAACTGTAAAATGTTGTCAACTATCCTTCAACTGAATTATAAATACAGTTCCAACTGTCTGTGTGGCTCCTCTTCTTCACTGAAAGGGGATTATGTTGGTCTTTATCGATGACAAGTCAGTATAGTAACATGGTGATAATAAATGAAGGATAACAGATGCTATACACTGACTGTTGTAATAATATAACATCACACTGCAGATAGAAATATAGTGTAATGACAGCTGTCTTGTTTTGGTTGAGAAATCCACACTGAACAAAACTATAAATGCAACATTTAAAGTGTTGGTCCCATGATTCATGAGCTGAAATAAAACATTCCTGAAATTTTCCATAAGCACAAGAAGCTTATTTCTCTAAAATGTTGTGCACAAATTTGTTTACATCCCTGTTCGTGAGCATTTCTCCTTTGCCAAGATAATCCATCCACCTGACAGGTGTGGCATTTCGAGAAGCTGATTATTTAACAGCGTGATCATTACACAGGTGCACCTTGTGCTGGGAACAATAAAAGGCAACTCAAAAAAATGTGTAGTTTTGTCACACAACACAATGCCACAGATGTCTCAAATGTTGAGAGATTTTGCAATTGGATTTTGCAATTGACTGCAGGAATGTCCACCAGAGCTGTTGCCAGATAATTTAATGTTAATTTCTCTACCATAATCCATAAGAGGTCTAAGAAGCTTTATTTAACTAGGCAAGTCAGTTAAGAACAAATTCTTATTTACAATGATGGCCTACCGAGGAACAGTGGGTTAACTGCCTTGTTCAGGGGCTAGAACAATAGATTTTTATCTTGAGTTAGTGTATGGTAGGGTATTTGTTCATGTATTTTTTTTCAAACAAACTAAGGGAGTTCTACTCCAGTCTAGATGGTGGCGGTAATGCAACATGAATTGGATGCCAAACGCCGTTAAACCACACCGAAGAAGACGACGCATTTCCGCCAGAAGCACGACTCTACGCTGATACGACGCATTTCCGCCAGAAGCACGACGCATTTCCGCCAGAAGCACGACTCTACGCTGATACGACGCTCACGAACATTTCCTGCCGCATCTCATCAACCAGACCAAACGCACTCCGGAAGTGTATGAATGTTTCCGTTTGCTCTACGAGACCGTCGCCATTTCATCAAGTTCTTCTCGGCTAAATAATTAGCTACAGGAAATCAGTTCAAGGTAACCTATTGCTAATTTCCAAAACATGTTAAACGTGAGTTTGTAACACGGTCTGTAAAAACTAACGCATTAGATGATTAAACGGCAGTGGTTGCCGCGGCCTGGCTTTGTTGTTCCCCAGCTAGCTAGCTGTTAGCCACTCGTTAGCTAGCTAGTAACACATCTCCCGTCCAACCCGTTTGTGTCGATAGCTAGCTAACAAACTAACATCATTTCGGGGTAACGGTTGAAGTGACTTTTACTTCATAATGAGCCATCTGTCGTCTCATTGTGAGTAAACTGACTGTGGCGAGGAATAGGCTAACTAGCTAACCGCCAGCTCATTGTTTAGCCACATATAGCAAAACAAAATGTCTTTATAACAACAGCAACGTTAATCTGAACCACTGTAGGAAGCTAAATTGGCTGGGTTAACCGTTGCTAAACTCTTGCTATCTGTTATGAAAACAGCGAATCCCTGAACCGTTTTCCACAACTTCTTAATTTTGCATGATAACGTTATGTCGACATAACTTGTAGTAATTTTATTGTTTCTATCTAAAATAATGGCGCTGTGAAACAGGCACACAAGCGTTTCGCTACACTAAAAATAACATCTGATAAATATGTGTGTGAACAATACAATTTAATTTGAAGAATAACTAAATACTTCCGGGTCACGGTTTTTGTTTGGAATCCTTCAGAATAAGAGAGTCGTCATTTATACGTATGCAATAAGGCCAGAGGAGGTGTGGTATATGGCAAATATACCACAGCTAAGGACTGTTCTTATGCACCACGTGGCGTGCCTGGATATAGTGGTGGGGAGTCGAATCTATTCCTTGTTAAGCTTCGATTCCACTAGGAATCAACTCCTTAAGGAAACTATTGGCTGTAGTCTAGTTTGAAAACAAACTCACAGCAAAGAAAGAGCGAGGGGGAGAGAAAGAGATGGGAGGGGGCACAGCCAGAACCATGCATTGGTAATCAAAAGATGTAGGCTATCGCAATACTGTATTTGCACAAGTTCACTAAAGTAGGGGCTATTGACACACTAGTGTTTTTCATAGTGAAGAGAATGAAGAGCCAGCGAGTTAGACAGAGGATCATCGGGGCAGACACAACCGTGCGCATAGGCTATATCTTGGTTATCTGTCTCGTCTAGCAATGCATCATAAATTCACCAAAAGTATATATTAGGCTGTCAATGACTGGTTAAGCTATTCTTCATGGTGCCAGTGTATTGAAGTTGAACATTGCCAAATGCATCAGTTTAATTTGCACTAAATATGCATTAGACGTATTGATCCATGGACATCTACCATGGATCAGCTACAATAATGAATAGGATTACATTTCATCAATTTGAATATTATGGGGAGACCTATACATTTGGAAGCCAAGCATGAGTTATCAGTGTAGCCTGTTATCGTCTAGACGTGACGTTGAAACATCTTCACGCCTACAATAAAACCCGCCAGGCTTCCGTCGTAACTCCAGTGTTAAATAAATAAATATTTAAATATATATATTAGAATTACAAGGGTCAGTTTAATCCTGTGTGAATAGTCCTCTGGGATACTAATTAGAGAACCCTTGTCTCTAGTAATACCTGTCAGAATAGGGCTGTAAACATGGAAAATAATCATCTTATCGGTGTAGAGTGCTTTATTTAACTAAGCAAGTCAGTTAAGTACAAATTGTTATTTACAACGACGGCCTACCAAAAGGCCTCCTGCGGCGACGGGGGCTGGGATTAGATTCATCCCATGGGATCCGTCTCGGCTGCGCACGGCAGATATCAGTGAAATATTCTAGTCCTACACATCACCTAGTCCTTTTTTAATGGGCTACGTTGATGAGCAAATGGGCAGTATCAAGCTCGTGTCAGTCCGCTAGAACGCAAAGGTAGTTTTCCTAGTAGGACTGAAATAATGAGGTGGTGTGCGCTTCCATTTCAGTGTGTTTTGGGAGTCGAGCAGGAGTCGGCTCCAACCGCAGGGAGTCGGCTCCAACCGCAGGGAGTCGGCTCCAACCGCAGGGAGTCGGCTCCAACCGCAGGAGTCGGCTCCAACCGCAGGGAGTCGGCTCCAACCGCAGGGAGTCGGCTCCAACCGCAGGGAGTCGGCTCCAACCGCAGGGAGTCGGAGTCGGCTACCTGGACACAGCCCTTGGCCATGGGCTCCGGAGTGGCGCAGTGATCCAAGGCACTGCATCTCAGTGCTAGACACGCAACTACAGACACCCTGGTTCGAATCCAGCTGTATCACAATCGTCCGTGATTGGGAGTCCCACGGGGCGTCGCACAATTGGCCCAGCGTCATCTGGGTTTGGCCGGTGTTGGCCGTCATTGTAAATAAGAACTGACTTGCCTAGTTAAATAAAGGTGTAAAAAAAAAAAAAACACCTTATGCTATTATAAACTGGTTACCAAAGTAATTAGACCAGTAAAAATATCGGTCTCATCATACCTGCGGTGTACTTAAGGGATAATCAACGAGGGTTATGTCTATGGAAAATAATGAGTGACGTGGAAGGTGTTTTCGGGAACTGATAAAACTGACTTATTTTCCAGAGAACCCATAGAGAACCCATAGAGCCCTGCGTTGATTATCCCTTTCATACCACGGCTATAATTTAACACCATTTGCCGGTAGAAATGTGTTCAACATCCACTGAAGTAGCTAGCAAGTTTTTCTAGATAGCTACAGTAGTTGCTGTGGTAACCAAACAGACTTGCTTGTTTAGCTAACCAAACCAGCAGTCCTAGCTTGCTATTATGAAAATCGAATTCAACAATACCAATATGGTTTTCAATTTGACTTTTGCAGCTCAAACAAAACTTGTACAAATTAACTATAGCAATTTTATTATAAGAGGTCATATTAAAGAGAAATCATCTTAAATCCACTTGTTGTTTCATATTGACATAAATATTGCAAATTAAATAATTGATTGTGTGTTCATAAAACCAGGGTCCGTTTGCCTACAAACATAAAATTGCACATAGCATATAAAAGTGTCCATAAAAGAGTTTGACCCAAAGTTTAATTTGAGTTTTTTTACTGAGGTATTAGGTGTGCAATTTTACATCTAACAGTGTTTGGAGCAGTATTTCATTTGAATTTGCATTAAAATGAGTCTGTCATTGAATGACAACAAACCTTCCCTACAGTTGACCAATCACAGACAGGGGTGTAGACTTTGGATACTAGACTTCAGCTTGCCCCAAGAAAATTGTGTGCGCTCGAACAGTCAAAAGAAGAAAAAAAAACATACGAACACCAAAACGAACAAAAATGTCATCAAAATATAAGGGCAAATAGTTTCTACTGGGAAGCATATGGCATGCTTAAGGGATGGTTGATTTGTCAAGAGCATTGTCTCTCCATTGACCCAGTCAGTCAGTTAACAGAACCAAGACGTTCTCAGGAAGGTCCAATAATTTTTCTTGTTAGACCCAACTTTTCAGAATATCAATGACGTTCTGCGCGATGCGGAAGCTGTTGGCAAGTTAGGGACTTTGTTGCTGCATTTAGTTTGTTGACCCCTCGTTATTTTTCTTGATTTTAGTCTAGCGACAAATTCAGCTACTTTTTTTTAGGCTGCCATTGGGAAGTTTTCTATCGTTTTGATTACATTTTTGGACAATATCCAATATTTTCCTTGCCTTTAAAAAAAAACGATACCGATTATAAAAAAAAAAATATATATAATTTTTTTTAAATTGCGGCCTTTGAACTATGAGTAGTTAAATAAAACGCACACAGTAAGTTATTTTTTGGGCATTTACACATGTCCCCATTACCACTAAAACATCATCAAAACCTATTTCTTTCACTTACTTGCTGTGCTGTTTCGTTGTTCATTTGTTAATAATTGTTTAATTCTCAACCAGGATTTCATGTCAAGGAGTAAAGTTTCAGATCTGTCAGTCCGTGGCCTCTCTTCCTCGGTGCGTCACTGTCACTGTGTCTGTTTACATCTTGTCCAGCTGTGTCTAACATTTCTGCATCATGGAAGTCAACGGGTCTTGTTAGCATCGAGCATGGTGGCGACACAGTAAAGAGGCTCAGAGAGAATGCCTGTTAAAGAAGTAGCGGGTCTTGTACCTAGCATCGAGCATGGTGGTGACACAGTAAAGAGGCTCAGAGAGAATGCCTTGTTAAAGAAGTACGGGTCTTTTACAAGTTAACCCCACGTTCTGTTGGCATTTCTTTTGAGCAGGCATGAGAAACAGCATATTTTTTGAGCATGCAATACAGCTTTCCTCAGTATGAAATCCTTGTAGACCCCTTTGCTGTCAGACTCAGAACGCTCATCGCCGGTCCAAATGTTGTCGTGAAGCAAATGGCAGTGATGCCCATTAGCAAGTAGCTCATAGACGTGTGTTTCAACAATAAGCAACATCTGAAAAACAGCTCCTACTTGGTAGTGTGGGCAACATCTGAAAAACAGCTCCTACTTGGTAGTGTGGGCAACATCTGAAAAACAGCTCCTACCTAGTGTGGGCAACATCTGAAAAACAGCTCCTACTTGGTAGTGTGGGCAACATCTGAAAAAAGCTCCTACAGTGTGGGCAACATCTGAAAAACAGCTCCTACTTGGTAGTGTGGGCAACATCTGAAAAACAGCTCTACTTGGTAGTGTGGGCAACATCTGAAAAACAGCTCCTACTTGGTAGTGTGGGCAACATCTGAAAAACAGCTAGACGTGGTAGTGTGGGCAACATCAAAAACAGCTCCTACTTGGTAGTGTGGGCAACATCTGAAAAACAGCTCCTACTTGGTAGTGTGGGCAACATCTGAAAAACAGCTCCTACTTGGTAGTGTGGGCAACATCTGAAAAACAGCTCCTACTTGGTAGTGTGGGCAACATCTGAAAAACAGCTCCTACTTGGTAGTGTGGGCAACATCTGAAAAACAGCTCCTACTTGGTAGTGTGGGCAACATCTGAAAAACAGCTCCTACTTGGTAGTGTGGGCAACATCTGAAAAACAGCTCCTACTTGGTAGTGTGGGCAACATCTGAAAAACAGCTCCTACTTGGTAGTGTGGGCAACATCTGAAAAACAGCTCCTACTTGGTAGTGTGGGCAACATCTGAAAAACAGCTCCTACTTGGTAGTGTGGGCAACATCTGAAAAACAGCTCCTACTTGGTAGTGTGGGCAACATCTGAAAAACAGCTCCTACTGGGCAACATCTGAAAAACAGCTCCTACTTGGTAGTGTGGGCAACATCTGAAAAACAGCTCCTACTTGGTAGTGTGGGCAACATCTGAAAAACAGCTCCTACTTGGTAGTGTGGGCAACATCTGAAAAACAGCTCCTACTTGGTAGTGTGGGCAACATCTGAAAAACAGCTCCTACTTGGTAGTGTGGGCAACATCTGAAAAACAGCTCCTACTTGGTAGTGTGGGCAACATCTGAAAAACAGCTCCTACTTGGTAGTGTGGGCAACATCTGAAAAACAGCTCCTACTTGGTAGTGTGGGCAACATCTGAAAAACAGCTCCTACTTGGTAGTGTGGGCAACATCTGAAAAACAGCTCCTACTTGGTAGTGTGGGCAACATCTGAAAAACAGCTCCTACTTGGTAGTGTGGGCAACATCTGAAAAACAGCTCCTACTTGGTAGTGTGGGCAACATCTGAAAAACAGCTCCTACTTGGTAGTGTGGGCAACATCTGAAAAACAGCTCCTACTTGGTAGTGTGGGCAACATCTGAAAAACAGCTCCTACTTGGTAGTGTGGGCAACATCTGAAAAACAGCTCCTACTTGGTAGTGTGGGCAACATCTGAAAAACAGCTCCTACTTGGTAGTGTGGGCAACATCTGAAAAACAGCTCCTACTTGGTAGTGTGGGCAACATCTGAAAAACAGCTCCTACTTGGTAGTGTGGGCAACATCTGAAAAACAGCTCCTACTTGGTAGTGTGGGCAACATCTGAAAAACAGCTCCTACTTGGTAGTGTGGGCAACATCTGAAAAACAGCTCCTACTTGGTAGTGTGGGCAACATCTGAAAAACAGCTCCTACTTGGTAGTGTGGGCAACATCTGAAAAACAGCTCCTACTTGGTAGTGTGGGCAACATCTGAAAAACAGCTCCTACTTGGTAGTGTGGGCAACATCTGAAAAACAGCTCCTACTTGGTAGTGTGGTACCGGTGCTTGACCAGTTGGGGAAAGCCAACATCATCCACGACAGAGAATGGTTGATTGTTAAGGGCAATGAATTACATTATCTTGTCATTAATGGATTTAGTCTTTTGAGTTGTCTCGCTGAAATGTTCTTAATGTTGCAAATGACTGCTGGACTTGTTGACTGCTCCATCCACACAGCGGACATTGTGGGCTAGTAGGTTAGGAATGCTGTGTTGCACGTGTAGCTCTCTATTTGTTGTGGCGTCATTACGTCATCTACCTACGTTATATAGGTATGGCACGTCAACGTTAAACTAGACAGCGGGCAGATGTTGGCATTTTTAGCTAATATCGGCCGATTCCAATACTCGTACCGACCTATATCGTGCATCCCTAATTTTGATAGCATTTAGCGACTTTTCCCACTCAGTTCTGCTGTGAAAGCTGTCTGTGTAACGGAAATCACAGCAACGGCGCACACAGGCAGAGAAGCACAAGGGGAGGGGGTGAAAACGCTACATCGGGGACCAATAGCGATTCTCACTGAAATTGTTGGCAACACTGTGCAAAAGAGAGAGCGAAACAAACAGCATGTTGAATATAGTGGCATGATAAAGCCTAAAGAACTGTTGAATATAGTGGCATGATAAAGCCTAAGGAACTGTTGAATATAGTGGCATGATAAAGCCTAAGGAACTGTTGAATATAGTGGCATGATAAAGCCTAAGGAACTGTTGAATATAGTGGCATGATAAAGCCTAAGGAACTGTTGAATATAGTGGCATGATAAAGCCTAAGGAACTGTTGAATATAGTGGCATGATAAAGCCTAAGGAACTGTTGAATATAGTGGCATGATAAAGCCTAAAGAACTGTTGAATATAGTGGCATGATAAAGCCTAAAGAACTAGGACCCAACGGAAATAACTTCATAAAATAAAAATGTGACTTAACTGAAATCTAGGACCGTCTCCGACTAAAATGACTGTTTAAAGTAAAAATCTTGGTCGACCCAGAGTTGCCTATTCATTTAACTTTTCCATGTATAGACACATCCTATGTGTTTTAATCAAATCAATTATATTAATTTAGCTTGTCTGATGCTTTAAGCACACTGTTTGATTTAATAATTGATTAATTGTACACCATGATACAGTGCATTCCAAAAGTATTCAGACCCCCTGACTATTTCCACATTTTGTTACGTTACAGCCTCATTCAAACTACAGACATACAGACTACAGACCTAATGACAAAGCAAAAACATGGGTTTTTTTTAGATATTTTTGCCAATTTATTAAAAATATGGAAGAAGATTGGAACCACCAAGACTCTTCCTAGAGCTGGCCGCTAAGCCAGGTGACCAAGAACCTGATGGGCACTCTGACAGACCTCCAGAGTTCCTCTGTGGAGATGGTTGTCCTTCTGGAAAGTTCTCCCATCTCTGCAGCACTCTACCAATCAAGCCTTTCCGGTAGAGTGGCCAGATGAAAGCCACTCCTCAGTAAAAGGCACATGACAGCCCGCTTGGAGTTTGCCAAAAGGCACCTAAAGGACTCTGACCAAATCAGATTGTCTGGTCTGATGAAACCAAAATTAAACTATTTGGCCTGAATGCCAAGCGTCATGTCGGGAGGAAACTAGCCACCGCTCATCACCTGGCCAGTACCATCCCTACAGGGAAGCGTGGTGACCGCATCATGCTGTGGGTATTTTTTTCAGTGGAATTATATCAAAATAGTGGTGGCAACTTCCTCTGGGGGTCCTTTTTAACTTAAAACCACCTCTTCCGTGCAAACATCTATCTATTGTGATCTAGTGTCCCTGAAGTCGGATTAAATCATTTTCCATCATTTAACTCGTTTAGATACATGTTTGTCTTTTCCAGAGCTATACCACGATCAAAGGTTTGAAAGTCTCACACTGAACTCTTTCGGTCTCCTCTTTTTTAGATCTACCCAACTTACCATGTCTGGCCCGGGTTCTGGATGGGGTGTTCCAGCCCAAAGAAGCTCACAGCGGGATCCAGAGATGCTATTAGTGAAGCTGGGGGACTGTAATCAAACAGTGGAATTCAATGTGATTGTCAAAGAGGAGGAGGAGGAGAGAGAAATCAATGAGGGTGAGGAGGAAGGGCGAGAGGATGACAGGGACTCAGTTGACCCAGGTAAATTCAGGCTAACATCCTCTTTGGCTCAGAGAGGTAAACTACAAAGCAATGAGTTGGTCAGCTAACTTTGATAAACAACTCAAAATAGCTATTGGTTTTCTGGTTCATTAAGAAATGTAAACTTAGGTTTTTGGTTGTTGAGTTAATTAGACCATGACAATGTCTATCATATCTTTCAAAAAACAGTTATTTATGAATATTTAGGCTGGTTAACTCATTGATTCTGCTTTTTGTAATAGCATTGATTTTCTGGTTCATTAAGAAATGTAAACATGTGTTTTTGGGTGTTGAATAAAATGCTAATTCAGAATATTTAGGTAAGTTAGCTGGCTAACTCATTGATTCTGCTTTGTAGTATAAACCCTCAGGCTTCTGTATGTGTAAGAGGGAAGGCGAGTGCCAAAACAAAAATGGCTACAGACCAATGTGCAATGCATCGTAATTCAACAATTGTATTATATATATGTGTGATGCAACAAGCCCCTTGCAAAGTATTTATTTCAATACTCTGTTAATTCTAATGACTGAATCCTGCATTATTCAACTTAAATACTTTGTTTCTCTCTGTCTGTTTCTTATCCTATATCTGTTCATATTCTTACAGGAGAGATCCCCAACCCAGACTCAGTCAACAAGCCCAGTTCCACAGCATCAAGACTGCCTGGTTGTGGGAGTTACCCCTGTCCTCAATGTGGAAAGTGTTTCAGTTCCTCAACTCATCTAAAGAATCATCAAAGAGTACACACTGGAGAGAAACCTTTTGACTGCTCGGCATGTGGGAAGAGTTTCAGTGAGAAAGTAAACCTTAAGAGACATGAGAGAGTACATAGTGGAGAGAAGCCTTACCATGGCACCACGTGTCGGAAGAGCTTCAATCACTCAGGGAGCCTTAAGGACCACCAGCGACTACATACATGGGAGAAACCTTACCACTGCTCTCTTTGTGGGAAGTGTTTCAATCGAGCAGGAGACCTGAAAACTCATAAGAAATCACACAGTGGAAAGAAGCCTACCTGTACTTTCAATGTGATTGTCAAAGAGGAGGAGGAGGAGGAGGAGGATGAGGAGAAGGAAATCGATAAGGAAAAGAGTGAACAGCAGGAACCTAGTGGTGTAGTTGTCCCAGATACATCAAGACTATCTGGTTGTGGTCGTTACCCCTGTCCTCAATGTGGGAAGAGTTTCAGTTCCTCAGGTAATCTAAAGAATCATCAGAGTGTACACACTCGAGAGAAACCATTCCACAGTGCCACATGTGGGAAGAGTTTCAGTGTAAAAGTCAACCTCACGAGACACGAGATGGTACATAGTGGAGAGAAGCCGTACCACTGCACCAAATGTGGGAAGAGCTTCATCAATCATTCTGGAAGCCGTACACATAAAAGAGTACATACAGGGGAGAAGCCTTACCACTGCTCTCTGTGTGGGGAGGGATTCACTCAGCTAAGAAGTCTTAAAAGTCATGAGAGAACATCCATTGGAGGGAAGCCTGCCTGTGCTTTTAATGTAATTGTCCAAGAGGAGGAGGGAGAAAAGAAAGAAGGTGAGGATAAGGAGGACAATAGCGGTGTAGTAGACAGTGCATGTCGGAGCAAAAAACAAGGCACGAGGTCGAAGGAATTGTCCGTAGAGCTCCGAGACAGGATTGTGTCGAGGCACAGATCTGGGGAGGGGTACCAAAAGATTTCTGCAGCATTGAAGGTCCCCAAGAACACAGTGGCCTCCATCATTATTAAATGGAAGAAGTTTGGAACCACCAAGACTCTTCCTAGACCTGGCCGCCCGACCAAACTGAGCAATTTGGGGAGAAGGGCCTTGGTCAGGGAGGTGACCAAGAACCCGATGGTCACTCTGACAAAGCTCCAGAGTTCCTCTGTGGAGATGGTTGTCCTTCTGGGAGGTTCTCCCATCTCTGCAGCACTCTACCAATCAGGCCTTTATGGGAGAGTGGCCAGACGGAAGCCAATCCTCAGTAAAAGGAACATGACAGCCCGCTTGGAGTTTGCCAAAAGGCACCTGAAGGACTCTCAGACCATGAGAAACAAGATTCTCTGGTCTGGTGAAAACAAGATTGAACTCTTTGGCCTGAATGCCAAGCGTCACATCACCATCCCCATGGTGAAGCATGGTGGTGGCAGCATCATGCTGTGGGGATGTTTTTCAGCTGCCGGGACTGGGAGACTAGTCAGGATCGAGGGAGAGATGAACGGAGAAAAATACAGAGAGATCCTTGATGAAAACCTGCTCCAGAGTGCTCAGGACCTTAGACTGGGTCAAAGGTTCACCTTCCAACAGGACAACGACCCTAAGCACACAGCAAAGACAACCCAGGAGTGGCTTCGTGACAAGTCTCTGAATATCCTTGAGTGGCCCAGCCAGAGCCCGGACTTGAACCCGATCGAAAATCTCTGGAGAGACCTGAAAATAGCTGTGCAGCGACGCTCCCCACCCAACCTGACAGAGCTTGAGAGGATCTGCAGAGAAGAATGGGAGAAATTCCCCAAACACAGGTGTGCCAAGCTTGTAGCATCCTACCCAAGAAGACTTGAGGCTGTAATCTCTGCCAAAGGTGCTTCAACAAAGTACTGAGTAAAGGGTCTGAATACTTATGTAAATGTGTTATTTTAAATAAATTTGCTAAAATTTCTAAAAACCTGTTTTTGCTTTGTCATTATGGGATATAAAAGTGACGATGAAAACTATTTTTTTTTTAAATCCATTTTTAGAATAAGACTAATGTAACAATGTGTAAAAAGTGAAGGGGTCTGAATCCTTTCTGAATTGGCTGTATATGAACACAGCTTCATTAAAGCAGTTAGATGCAGTTTATCATAGTGCAATGCTCTTTATTACGGGAGACAGTTTTAGAACTCACCACTGCATTCTCACCTGTAAGTTGGTTGGCCCACTGTGATGTCACCACTGCATTCTCTACCAGAAAGTTGGTTGGCCCCTGTGATGTCACCACTGCATTCTCTACCAGAAAGTTGGTTGGCCCTCTGTCACCACTGCATTCTCTACCAGAAAGTTGGTTGGCCCGCTGTGATGTCACCACTGCATTCTCTACCAGCAAGTTTGTTGGCCCTCTGTGATGTCATCACTGCATTCTCTACCAGATGTATGGTTGGCCCTTTGCCACATAGGTAAATAAATTGCTATGTTTTAATTTATAAAGCCCTTTTACAAAAAGTCTCACCGTAGCTAACCTGTTGACCACATCCGGTCTCAGGGATGGTTGACTCTGGAAACTACTTTGGTCTCTACTGAGTTCGGTACATCAGCTTTTAGTCTTCTTGCACCTTATTTGTGGAACAATTTTCAAAATGTTGTTAAATGTGATGTTTTGATGCTGCTAAGGGGTCATTCAGAAAGCTGATTGAGGACCTTATAACTGATTAATGTTTATTTCTGCTTGCATTTTGTATTTATACTGGGGGGAGAAATATTAACGCAACATGCAACTATTTCTAAGATTTTACTGAGTTACCGTTCATATAAGGAAATCGGTTTTAAAAAAATGAAATAAATTAATTAGGCCCTAATCTACCCGAACAATGTAATAGTCCGGTGGCCATTTGATGAATTGTTCAGCAGTCTTATGGCTTGGGGTTAGAAGCTATTAAGGAGCCTTTTTGTCCTAGACTTGGCCCTCCAGTACTGCTTGTCGTGCGGTAGCAGAGAAAACAGTCTATGACCTGGGTGACGAAGTCTCTTACAATTTTATGGGCTTTCCTCTGACACGCCTAGTATATAGGTCCTGGATTGCAGGAAGCTTGGCCCCAGTGATGTACTGGGCTGTACACACTACCCTCTGTAGCGCCGAGCAATTGCCATACCAGGCGGCGATGCAGTCAGTCAGGATGCTCTCCATGGTGCAGCTGTAGAACTTTTTGAGGATCAGGGCACCCATGCCAAATCTTTCCAGTCTCCTGAATGGGGGAAAAGGTTTGGATGTGCCCTCTTCACGACTGTCTTGGTGTGTTTGGACACTGATAGTTCGTTGGTCATGTTGACGCCCAGGAATTTGAAACTCTCGACCCGCTCCACTACAGCCGCATTGATGTTAATGGGGGCCTGTTGGGCCCGCTTTTCATGTAGTCCACGATCAGCTCCTTTGTCTTGCTCACATTGAGGGAGAGGTTGTTGTCTTGGGACCACACTGACAGTTCTCTGACCACCTCACTATAGGCTATTGTCGGTGATCAGGCCTACCACTGTTGTGTCGTCAGCAAACTTAATGATGTGTTGGAGTTGTGCTTGGCCACGCAGTCGTGGGTGAACAGGGAGTACAGGAGGGAACTAATTACACACCCCATTAGGGTCCCCAGTGTTGAGGATCAGCATGGCAGACGTGTTGTTGCCTGCCCTTACCACCAGGGGGCGGCCCGTCAGGAAGACCAGGATCCAGTTGCAGAGGGAGATGTTCAGTCCCAGGGTCCTTAGCTTAGTGATGAGCTTTGTGGGCATTACGGTGTTGATCGCTGAGCTGTAGTCAATGAATAGCATTCTCACATAGGTGTTCCTTTTGTCCAGGTGGGAAGGGCAGTGTGGAGTGCGATTGAGATTGCGTAATCTGTGGATCTGTTGGGGCGGTGTGCAAATTAGAGTGGGTCTAGGGCAGTGGTTTCCAAACTTTTCATAGTCCTGTACCCCTTCAAACATTCAACCTCCAGCTGCGTGTACCCCCTCTAGCACCAGGGTCAGCTCACTCAAGTGTAGTTTTTTGCCATCATTATATGCCTGTACACTATACATTTTATTATTATTATTTTTTTTTAACCTTTATTTAACTAGGCAAGTCAGTTAAGAACAAATTCTTATTTTCAATGACAGCCTAGGAACAGTGGGTTCAACTGCCTGTTCAGGGGCAGAACGACAGATTTGTACCTTGTCAGCTCAGGGGTTTGAACTTGCAACCTTCCGGTTACTAGTCCAATGCTCTAACCACTAGGCTACCCTAATGAGTGTTTTTTTCTTCACAACCCGGCTTGTGGGAAGTGACAAAGAGCTCTTATAGGACCAGGGTACAAATAATAATCAATCATTTTACTGTTTATTTAACTATCTTACATATACCTATACATTTACCTTATTTGTATAACACCAGGGTCAGCGCAGTCTCAAATGTTTTTCAAACTCTCAAATCATTGTAAGCCTGCCACACACACACACTATACGATACATTTATTAAACATAAGAATGAGTTTGTCACAACCCGGCTCGTGGCTGTTATAGTACCAGGGCACAAATAATAATCATCAATAATGTTGTGCTTTATTTAGCCATCTCACATAGAAAACTTTATTTGTTCATCGAAAATTGTAACTCACCACAGATTAATGAGAAGGGTGTGCTTGAAAGGATGCAATGTTGGGTTGTATTGGAGAGAGTCACAGTCTTAAAATCATTTTCCACACACAGTCTGTGCCTGTATTTAGTTATCGTGCTCGTGAGGGCCGAGAATCCACTCTCACATAGGTACGTGGTTGCAAAGGGCATCAGTGTCTTAACAGTGCGGTTTGCCTAGGCAGGGAAATCTGGCAGTGCCTTCTGATTTTAAATTCAATTTTCACAGAACCGCTTACTGCAATTTTGATGAGGCTCTCTTGTTCAGATATCGGTAAGTAGACTGGAGGCAGGCAATGAATGGGATAATGAATCCAGTTTGTGTCATCCGTTTCGGTAAAGTACCTGCATAATTGTGCACCCAACTTACTCCGGTGCTTCCCTATATCACATTTGGCGTTGTCTGTAAGCTTGTTCATTTGCACACAAAAAATCATACAATGATCGAAAGACCTGTGTTGTCCTTGTTAATGCAGACGGAGAAGAGCTCCAACTTCTTAATCATAGCCTTGATTTAGTCCCGCACGTTGAATATAGTTGCGTAGAGTCCCTGTAATCCTAGATTCAGATCATTCAGGTGAGAAAAAACATCTCCCAGACAGGCCAGTCGTGTGAGAAACTCATCATGCAAGAGGTCAGACAAGTGATTATGGTCAGTAAAAACGTTAAACTCATCTCTCAATTCAAATAAACGTGTCAACACTTTGCCCGTTGATAACCAGCGCACTTCTTCTGTATGTTGTAAAAGCGTTACATGGTCGCTGCTCATATCCTTAACGTAGTGCAGAAAATACGAGTTCAGGGGCCTTGCTTTAATAAGTTCACCATTTTCACTGTAGTGTCACGTCTTTCAAGCTGCGGTGGATGCTGCAGTAAACCCAAGTGGGGTCGGGAGCAACTGCTTGCACGCGCGTTACCACTCCTATGTCTCCCTGTCATGGCTTTTGTGCCATCAGTACGGATACCAACATGAGCAGCAACTACGTTTGCTACACACAAACCGTTAGTGCAAATCCCTCGAGAGAGTAACGGTTAATGTGATTGGATGGTAATTATTTGACATTTTGTATTTGACCATTTTGTTATTTCGCTGAACACTAGATGGTTTAATTTTATTTTTGGCAGTGAAACGAGGCTATTCAGGCTAGAAAAAAAACTCACCCAAATGTATAGCCCCGTTGGAAAATATAAATGGACTGTTTATTAATGTGAATCACATTTTTAATGCCTGGTCTACGGTATCCGGAAGGATGCTGTGGTGAGCCATGACCAGCCTTTCAATGCACTAAATGGCACTTCATGTCTACTGTCTAATGCCTCTCCTTCGTTGAAAGTGTATTATGTTGGTAGATTGTATTTATCGATGACAAGTCAGTATAGTAACATGAAGGATAACAGATGCTGTACACTGTTGAAATAATATAACATCACACTGCAGATAGAAATATAATGTAATGACAGCTGTCTTGTTTTGGTTGAGAAATCTATTTTCGTTTGTTTTGCCTGACTTTCCGTCGGAGGCCGGTAAAACATGCACAAACACTACGCTGATACGACGCTCACGAACATTTCCTGCCGCATCTCATAATCCAGACCAAACTCACTCGGAAAGTGGACACATTTTTCCCTCTTGCTCTACGAGACCTCACCATTTCCTCAAGTTATTTTCAGCCAAACAGGAAATCAGTTCCAGGTAACCTATTGCTAATGATTATTGTTTGTTTTAATGATGCTTGTAACACGGTCTGTAAACCAACACATTCCAGGATGAAACCGCACTGGTTTCCGCGGCCTGGTTTTGTTGTTCCCCAGCTAGTTAGCTGTTAGCCAGTTAGCAACACATCTCCCGTCAAAACCCGTTTGTGTAGCTAGCTAACATGCTAACTTTATTTCAGGGTCACGGTTGAAGTGTGACTTTTATTTCATAGTTAGCCAGCTGCCGACTCATCGTGAGTAAAATGACTGTACCGAGGAAATAGCTAACCGGCTGCTCATTTGTTTAGCCACAGATAGGTTAGTTATACAACATATCTAGGTAGCTAAACCGCAATATTATGACTAACCGTTGCTAAACTTCCCGGCTACCGGTTTATGCAAACAGTTAATCCCTTGAACAAACCTACAGTGTCATTGCGCAAAATGGTACGCAGCATCATCTGGATATTTGTGCAACAAAAATTCAACCTTCAGCTACAATTTCTGCCAAGCCGTCCACGTATGCACCTACGCGTGACTTTAGATAAATTCAACGTATGCACCACACAGAACGCACTGCAACGCAAGGCAAACGCATTGTTCATCCCGCTATCATCAAGAAGGCGAGGTCAGTAACGTAAACTCGTACATCGCCTTGGTCTGTACAATTGCCCTTATTTTAGCTCCCCAAAAACGTAATACTTCCAGATCAACTGTATTTGCAATACCATTGTAAAGCACAATTCCTCCCCTTTCCAACAAAATCAATTGCATGACCTAAACACTGCCCGTTTCTGCATAATTCAAGCAGGCAATGAGCCCCGTCTGGTTTTAAAAAAAATGGCGGGTGGGGAAGCGAAACTAATGGGTGAGGACAGATGTCTTGTGGGAAAATTGCTTTTTTCACTCGATTTCTGTCCAACTTATCACCTTATCGCCTCTAAAATGTAAATAAAACACTATAAAGAGTTTATATAATGTGTCATTACATACCTATTTGAAGGTTTGTGTCGAATTTGAATCGGGTTTTTAGGGCGGCGCTAAAGTGATCTTAGAAGTAAACAGCGGCTTTGAGAATGATGATCGCATGCAATGATGAGGTAGTTGTGGAAAAAATTACTAGGTATCCCCCTTACCCCGTCACTGTCCATTTCTTGTTTTTAAAGGATGAGAGAAGTGCTACACCTGGTGGAGAGAGATTGTAAGACAGAAATAGTTGCTTTATGCGTGCTGTACGTTAGTCCATGACATGACACATCAAGATGTAACGGAGGACTGGTTGCAATGCCTCCCCCTGCCATATCTTCGACACTCTTCCCCCTTCGACTCTCTTCTCTGCCTCCACATAGGAGATCTGCTGCACAGCCCTGATCCTTGACACCTCGACCTCCCTAACAGGGCACTCACGGAAGTATGAACCCCACCACAATTGCAACATTTTCCATTCACAGATTCTTCAATATCATACTTCTCCCATCTGCAAACATTTGATCATATCCTTTACAATTCCCCCCGACTGTAATGGTTTGGACATCAAATCAAAATCAAATCAAATTTTATTTGTCACATACACATGGTTAGCAGATGTTAATGCGAGTGTAGCGAAATGCTTGTGCTTCTAGTTCCGACAATGCAGTAATAACGAACAAGTAATCTAACTAACAATTCCAAAAAAACTACTACCTTATACACAGTGTAAGGGGATAAAGAATATGTACATAAGGATATATGAATGAGTGATGGTACAGAGCAGCATAGGCAAGATGCAGTAGATGATATCGAGTACAGTATATACATATGAGATGAGTATGTAAACCAAGTTGCTCTTACCGGTTATCTCACATATCCAAGCTTCACATGTTCAGGTAGAGTCTCCTCAAACAACAATAATATCCACAGGCTTTTCCCCTTCCTTCCATTCACGGGTCAGGTGACGTGCACTGACCAATCCTGGGACTCGTCAGCTATAACTACTTTGGCAGACTCCGAAGATCAATACAGGTTACTTCTGACGTAGGTTCACCTTTCCCACTGCTTTCTTCACAGTCCTCGGTATTACAAATGGATTTCCCAAATGAACCTCCTTGTCCAAAACAATGCAGTCCGATAAGAAATGCGTTATTGGACCGGTCCTTGTCTTCTTCTACAACTTTGGGACGTTTTTGTTTCCATTCTTTGATTTCACTAGTTTCCATTCGTTATCACACTTACTCACTTGTCACACTTTCAGAGCACAAGCCTTTTCCGTCTTACTCACTTCTTGGATCGGTTCTTGTCATTGGATCTTTTGGAATCCTTCAGAATAAGAGTCCTGTTATGTATACCAAACATTATGGAATCCTTCAGAATAAGAGTCCCGTCATGTTTACCAAACATTATGGATAAACTGAAGAGGATGCATGTCTCTCCGCCCTAATAATGGGAGTGGTTGTCCTCAAAGCGTCTTGTCTTGCTCTCTGAACTGGTGGCCTCATCTCATTATTGTAATCCGTTTTTGAATATTTTTTGAAGTGAAAATTCTTTGATTTCACTAGTTTCCATTCGTTATCACACACTTCACTTGTCACACTTTCAGATTCAAGCACAGTCGCCTTTTCCGTCTTACTCACTTCTTGGATCGGTTGTTGTCATTGGATCTTTTGGAATCCTTCAGAATAAGAGTCCCATCATGTTTACCAAACATTATGGATAAACTGAAGAGGATGCATGTCTCTCCGCCCTAATAATGGGAGTGGTTGTCCACAAAGCGTCTGTCTTGCTCTCTGAACTGGTGGCCTCATCTCATTATTGTAATCCGTTTTTGAATATTTGATGAAGGTTGTTGAGATCAACTGCCTGTATTCAATGGAGAGATATGCTATGCTACTAGCCTCATGCTATGAATATGCATAGCCATCTCAAGCATTTTTTTTTTCTCCTAAAAGTAGCGTGTCCCGAATGTCACGTGTCCTAGTTTTATATCAGTACAGTCATAACGACTTAAGCATTACGAAACTTTTATTTGATCAAATTCATCTAGTGTAGCAATTAAGTCATTGCTTTTGTTGTTGACCAAATTCGACTCACTCTCATTGACCTCCATACAAAACTCCCTGCTTGGTGGGTGAAACAACAAGAAAACGCCCCCTGCTGGAGGGAGACAGATTTGCAGCCGAGTTGGGCCTCTCTTCCTCTCTGTGTATACTTTATAAATGAATATTTAGTGCTGAATTATCGATACATTTTATACTTATCATACAAAGAATAATTACATATTTTATATAAGATAATAAGTTTTTGTTTATTTGAATCCTAAATGGTCAACAATGTTTGTGTGTACTCTTATCTTGTGTATGTTGTGCTGCAGTAAAAGGTCCATTCTACTCAGGAACACTTCTAGTCTCCAAGTCCACTGAGTTTACACCCCCAGGAACACTTCTAGTTTCCAAGTCCACTGAGTTTACACCCCCAGGAACACTTCTAGTCTCCAAGTCCACTGAGTTTACACCCCCAGGAACACTTCTAGTCTCCAAGTCCACTGAGTTCAAAGACTCCAGCCACCCAAGTCATCTCTGCTACCGCTGGCCATGCGGTAGCAGAGATGACCTGGGTGGCTGGAGTCTTTGACAATTTTTAGGACCTTCCTCTGACACCGCCTGGTATAGAGGTCCTGGATGGCAGGAAGCTTCGGCCCCAGTGATATACTGGGTCAGATGCACTACCCTTTGTAGTGCCTTGCGGTCGGATGCCAAGCAGTTGCCATACCAAGCGGTGATGCAGCCAGTAAAGATGCTCTCAGTGGTGCAGCTGTAGAACTTTTTGAAGATCTGAGGGCCTCATGCCAAATCTTTTCAACCTCCTGAGGGGGGAGAGGTATGGTCGTGCCCTCGTCACCACTGTGTTGGTGTGTTTGGACTAGAGGTTGACCGATTATGATTTTTCAACACCGATACTGATTATTGGAGGACCAAAAAAGCCAATACCGATTAACATTAATAAAATCAATTTAGCCTCAAGTAAATAATGAAACATGTTCAATTTGGTTTAAATAATGCAAAACAAAGTGTTTGAGAAGAAAGTAAAAGTGCAATATGTGCTATGTAAGAAAGCTAACGTTGAAGTTCCTTGCTCAGAACATGAGAACATATGAAACCTGGTGGTTCATTTTAACATGAGTCTTCAATATTCCCAGGTAAGAAGTTTTAGGTTGTAGTTATTACTAGCTAGCCATTTCACTTCAGTTACACCAGCCTCATCTCGGGAGTTGATAGGCTTGAAGTCATAAACAGCGCAATGCTTGACGCACAACTTCGCTGCTGGCAAAACGCACAAAAGTACTGTTTGAATTCATGTTTACGCGCCGCGCCTGCTTCTGCCTACCACCGCTCAGGTTGATACTTGTATGCTTGTATGCTCAGTCAGATTATATGCAACGCAGGACACACTAGATAATATCTGATAATATCATCAACCATGTGTAGTTAACTAGTGATTATGATTGATTCTTTTTATAAGTTTAATGCTAGCTAGCAACTTACCTTGGCTTACTGCATTCGCGTAACAGGCAGTCTCCTTGTGGAGTGCAACGAGAGAGAGGCAGGTCGTTATTGCTTTGGACTAGTTAACTGTAAGATTGCAAGATTGAATCCCCCGAGCCGACAAGTTGAAAATCTGTCTTCTGCCCCTGAACGAGAAAGCTAACCCACCGTTCCTAGGTCGTTATTGAAAATAAGAATGTGTTCTTAACTGACTTGCCGAGTTAAATAAAGGTATAAAAACAAATACCGATTTCCGATTGTTATGAAAACTTGAAATCGGCCCTAATTAATCGGCCATTCCGATTAATCGGTCGACCTCTAGTTTGGACCATGATAGTTCTTTAGTGATGTGAACATAGAGGAACTTGAAGCTCTCGACCCCTCCCCTACAGACCCGTCAATGTGAATGGTGGCGTGCTTGGCCCTTCGTTTCCTGTAGTTCGTTTCCTGCGCCTTTTGTCTTGTTGAGGGAGAGGTTTTTGTCCTGGCACCACGCTGTGTCTTGTCGGCAACACTTAATGGTGACTCACCTAGCTGTATAGGGCCATAAGCAAACAAGAAAATGCTCATCCACAGACCGCACACCTAGTGGTCAGTTTTACCTAATTTCTACCAGCATGCACCTGTGCAAAACTCGAAATCACCTTTTACTACACACACAGAGACACATACGAAGCTCTGCCTCGCTCTCTGTTTGGCAAATCATCCTCCCGATTCCTGCTTACAAGCAAAAACTCAAACAGGAAGTACCAGTGACTCGCTCAATACAGAAGTGGTCCGACAAAGCGGATGATAAGCTACACGACTGTTTTGCTAACACAGACTGGAATATGTTCCCGGGAATCATCTGATGGCATTGAGGAGTACACCACATCAGTCACCGGCTTCATTAATAAGTGCATCGATGATTTTGTCCCCACAGTGACTGTACGTACATATCCCAACCAGAAGCCAGGGATTACAGGCAACATCTGCACTGAGCTAAAGGCTAGAGCTTCCGCTTTCAAGGAGCGGGACACTAATCTGTACACTTATAAGAAACCCCGCTATGCCCTCCGACGAACCATAAAACAGGCAAAGCGTTAATACAGGATCAAGTTTGAATCCTACTACACCGGGTCTGTCGCTCGTTGGATGTGGCAGCGCTTGCAAATTATCACAGATTACAAAGCGAAACCCAGCCATGAGCTGCCCAGTGACACAGACGTACCAGAAGAGCTAAATGCCTTCTATGCTCACTTCGAGGCAAGCAACACTGAGTTGAGCATAGAAGGCATTTAGCTCTTCTGGTACGTCTGTGTCACTGGGCAGATCGTGGCTGGGTTTCGCTTTGTAATCTGTGATAGTTTACAAGCGCTGCCACATCCAACACATAATTAAACCAAACAATTCTAAACTACTTTTAACAATTAAGACTGAAAATGATACAAAAACACGTTGACTTGAATAACGATGCAGATACAAAGTTTGTTAACAGAATGACGGTTTGTGTCGTTCTGTGTGGAAATGGTTAGAAGTAGGCCTTGTGCATAGAGTTGTATGGTTTGTTTTAACGTTGTAGAATGTTCAGTGGAAACAGTGTTTGTGCTCCTTGGAGTTGTATGGATTGTTTAACTTTGCATTCATTGGTTTTTCATAAATTTTTAAAGTGACAACTCTGTGTCAGCATCAATCTGTTACCTTGGAATTGCCCCTAATCTATTCAGCATGAATAGCCAGGCGATTTTGAGGTAAGAAAATGCTTGTGTTGCTTATAGGGTGATGTTTGAATCGGCTACTGAGAATGGGGTGGTAATGTCAATCACTGAGTGTATCAGATATTAGTAATGAATTTGAAGTGAATATGCTTGTACTCAACAGCCAGTGTTTTTCGTTACTTAATGCCTAATCTGACTGGCTGTTGCCGTCAATCCTTTATTTATTTTATGGGAAAAGTTTTCCTGCTGGACGGGATGTGTGGTTAGCTAGCTTAGATACATGTTTGTCTTTTCTGGAGCTATACCACGATCTAGGTTTATGAAAATCACCCTGAACTCTTTCGGTCTTCTCTTCTTTTAGATCCACCTCTAGCCTACCATGTCTGAACCAGGTTGTGGTGTTCCAGCCCAGAGAAGCTCACAGCGGGGTCCAGAGTTGCTGTCAGTGAAGCTGGGGGACTGCAGTCAAACAGTGGAACTCAATGTGATTGTGAAAGAGGAGGAGGAGGAGAGAGAAATCAATGAGGGGAGGAGGAAGAGCGAGAGGAGGACAGGGACTCTGTTGACTCAGGTAAATTCAGGCTAACATCCTCTCTGGTTCAGAGGTAAACAACCCAAAATAAGCATTGATTTTCTGGTTCATTAAGAAATGTAAACATGTGTTTTTGGTTGTTGAATAAAATGTTAATTCAGAATATTTAGGTAAGTTAGCAGGCTAACTCATTGATTCTGCTTTGTAGTATAACCCTCAGACTTCTGTATGTGTAAGAGGTGAGGCGAGTGCCCCCCAAAAAATGGCTACCGACCAATGTGCAATGCATTGTAATTTGACAATTGGTTTCAGAGCTGGTCATGGGTGCATCTCAGCCACGCTCAAGATCCTAGACGATATCATAACCGCCATCGATAAGAGACAGTGGCTGCACAGTACTTCTCTGTATATATCAACGATGTCGCTCCAAATGCATGCTTTTCAACCGTTCGCTGCCCGCACCCGCCCGCCCGACTAGCATCACTACTCTGGACGGTCTTGACTTAGAATATGTGGACAACTACAAATACATAGATGTCTGGCTAGACTGTAAACTCTCCTTCCAAACTCATATCCAACATCTCCAAAATCAAATCTATTTCTATTTCGCAACAAAGCATCCTTCACTCACGCTGCCAAACTTACCCTAGTAAAACGGGCTATCCTACCGATCCTCGACTTCAGTGATGTCATCTACAAAATAGCTTCCAATACTCTACCCAGCAAACTGGATGCAGTCTATCACAGTGCCATCCGTTTTGTTACCAAAGCCCCTTATACCACCCACCATTGCGACCTGTATGCTCTCGTCGGCTGGCCCTCGCTACATATTCGTATGTAGCGACCCACTGGCTCCAGGTCATCTATAAATCTATCCTATGTAAAGCTCCACCTTACCTCAGTTTACTGGTCACGATAACAACACCCACCCATAGCACACGCTCCAGCAGGTATATCTCACTGGTCATCCCCAATGCCAGCACCTCCTTTGGCCGCCTTTCCTTCCAGTTCTCTGCTGCCAGTGACTGGAAAGAAATGCAAAAATCGCTGAAGCTGGAGACTTACATTTCCCTCACTAACTTTAAACATCAGCTATCTGAGCAGCTAACCGATCGCTGCAGCTGTACATAGTCCATCTGTAAATAGCCCATCCAATCTACCTACCTCATCCCCATATTGTTTTTATTTACTTTGCTGCTCTTTTGCACACCAGTATCACACTACTTGCACATCATCATCTGCTCATCTATCACTCCAGTGTTAATCTGCACTAAATTGTAATTACTTAGCTACTATGGCCTATAGAAAACAAAAGTCGTGCTACGAGTGGGTGCTGCTATGGTGACCAGCGAGCTGAGATAAGGCGGAGCTTTACCTAGCAGAGACTTGTAGATAACCTGTAGCCAGTGGGTTTGGCAACGAGTATGAAGTGAGGGCCAACCAACGAGAGCGTACAGGTCGGGCAATGGTGGGTAGTGTATGGGGCTTTGGTGACAAAACGGATGGCACTGTGATAGACTGCATCCAGTTTGTTGAGTAGAGTGTTGGAGTGTTGGAGGCTATTTTATAGATGACATCACCGAAGTTGAGGATCGGTAGGATGGTCAGTTTTACGAGGGTATGTTTGGCAGCATGAGTGAAGGATGCTTTGTTGCGATATAGGAAGCCGATTATAGATTTAATGTTGGATTGGAGATGCTTAATGTGAGTCTGGAAGGAGAGTTTGTGAGTCTGGAAGGAGAGTTTACAGTCTAACCAGACACCCAGGTATTTGTAGTTGTCCACGTATTCTAAGTCAGAGCCGTCCAGAGTAGTGATGCTGCACGGGCGAGCAGGTGCGGGCAGTGATCTATTGAATAGCATGAATTTAGTTTTACTTGCGTTTTAAGAGCAGTTGGAGGCCACGGAAGGAGAGTTGTATGGCTTTGAAGCTCATCTGGAGGTTAGTTGGTTTATATTTATAAAAAAGTATTATTTACCTCAAATCTGTAATCCTCCAAGAAGCTAGCCAGAAATTCCAAGAAGCTAGCCAGAAGCTAGCCCAGAAGCTAATCCAGAAGCTAATCGGTAGCTAGTTCAGAAGCTAGTTAGCTTCTTTACTGGCAAATCGTTAGTATTCAGCGAACTACGGTTTGTGGTCATCAGCTATCCTTTAGCTCGAAAATCTATCGCCAGTTTTGTACGGCGCGGCTCGGAACGGAACATACCGGACCAATTTTTCTCTCCATGTCCCTGGATTTCAACCGCTCTCTGGACAATCATACCTGGATCTCACAGCTAGCTAGCTGCTATCCGTGTGACTATTCCGGAGCAAACATCAATTATTCCGGAGCTAGCCAGCTCCGTCAATCACTCCTGAGTTCCATCAATCACTCCTGGGTCACCAATCCGGACCCGTTTTGCTGCCTACGCGGAGCCCCACCGGGCCTTCACAACTGACTGCCGACGTTATCTACCCGAAGGAGTTATCCGGCTGGCTCCTCCGTCGCGACGTTACCTGAACGCCCATCTGCGGCCTGCTAACCGTTAGCTGTCTTATCGGCTGCTATCTGAATAGATAATCGGACAATTTATTTATTTTTATTATTATTATGTTTTCTTCTTGGGCCTGTATAACTATATCTATTGTTTTTATTTTTGTTGTTGTTGTGTGATTTGGATTAATCCCCTCTACCACACGGAACCCCACTAATCTACTGACGGAACGCAAGAGGTGGCTAATAACAGACCTCCATCCTATGCTAGCTTGCTACCGATGGCCTGGCTAGCTGTCTAAATCGCCGTGACCCCCAACCAACCTCTCCACTCACTGGACCCTTTTGATCACTCGACTAAGCATGCCTCTCCTTAATGTCAATATGCCTTGTCCATTGCTGTTCTGGTTAGTGTTTATTGGCTTATTTCACTGTAGAGCCTCTAGTCCAGCTCACTATACCTTATCCAACCTATTAGTTCCACCACCCACACATGCAATGACATCTCCTGGTTTCAATGATGTTTCTAGAGACAATATCTCTCTCTTCATCACTCAATACCTAGGTTTACCTCCACTGTATTCACATCCTACCATACCTTTCTTTGTCTGTACATTATACCCTGATGCTATTTTATCGCCCCCAGAAACCTCCTTTTACTCTCTGTTCCAGACGTTCTGGACGACCAATTCTTATTGCTTTTAGCCGCACCCTTATTCTACTCCTCCTATGTTCCTCTGGCGATGTAGAGGTGAATCCAGGCCCTGCAGTGCCTAGCTCCACTCCTACTCCCCAGGCGCTCTCTTTTGACGACTTCTGTAACCGTAATAGCCTTGGTTTCATGCATGTTAACATTAGAAGCCTCCTCCCTAAGTTTGTTCTATTCACTGCTTTAGCACACTCTGCCAACCCGGATGTCCTAGCTGTGTCTGAATCCTGGCTTAGGAAGACCACCAAAAATTCTGACATTTTAATTCCAAACAATTTCAGACAAGATAGAACTGCCAAAGGGGGCGGTGTTGCAATCTACTGCAAAGATAGCCTGCAGAGTTCTGTCCTACTATCCAGGTCTGTTCCCAAACAATTTGAACTTCTACTTTTAAAAATCCACCTCTCTAAAAACAAGTCTCTCACCGTTGCCGCCTGCTATAGACCACCCTCTGCCCCCAGCTGTGCTCTGGACACCATATGTGAACTGATTGCCCCCCATCTATCTTCAGAGCTCGTGCTGCTAGGCGACCTAAATTGGAACATGCTTAACACCCCAGCCATCCTACAATCTAAACTTGATGCCCTCAATCTCACACAAATTATCAATGAACCTACCAGGTACCTCCCCAAAGCCTTAAACACAGGCACCCTCATAGATATCATCCTAACCAACTTGCCCTCTAAATACACCTCTGCTGTCTTCAACCAAGATCTCAGCGATCACTGCCTCATTGCCTGCATCCGTAATGGGTCAGCGGTCAAACGACCTCCACTCATCACTGTAAAACGCTCCCTGAAACACTTCAGCGAGCAGGCCTTTCTAATCGACCTGGCCGGGGTATCCTGGAAGGATATTGATCTCATCCCGTCAGTAGAGGATGCCTGGATATTTTTTTTTAAATGCCTTCCTAACCATCTTAAACAAACATGCCCCATTCAAGAAATTTAGAACCAGGAACAGATGTAGCCCTTGGTTCTCCAGACCTGACTGCCCTTAACCAACACAAAAACATCCTATGGCGTTCTGCATTAGCATCGAACAGCCCCCGTGATAGGCAGCTGTTCAGGGAAGCTAGAAACCATTATACACAGGCAGTTAGAAAAGCCAAGGCTAGCTTCTTCAAGCAGAAATTTGTTTCCTGCAACACTAACTCAAAAAAGTTCTGGGACACTGTAAAGTCCATGGAGAATAAGAACACCTCCTCCCAGCTGCCCACTGCACTGAAGATAGGAAACACTGTCACCACTGATAAATCCACCATAATTGAGAATTTCAATAAGCATTTTTCTACGGCTGGCCATGCTTTCCACCTGGCTAGTCCTACCCCAGTCAACAGCACTGCACCCCCAACAGCAACTCCCCCAAGCCTTCCCCATTTCTCCTTCTCCCAAATCCGTTCAGCCGATGTTCTGAAAGAGCTGCAAAATCTGGACCCCTACAAATCAGCCGGGCTAGACAATCTGGACCCTTTCTTTCTAAAATGATCTGCCGAAATTGTTGCCACCCCTATTACTAGCCTGTTCAACCTCTCTTTCGTGTCGTCTGAGATTCCCAAAGATTGGAAAGCAGCTGCGGTCATCCCCCTCTTCAAAGGGGGGGACACTCTTGACCCAAACTGCTACAGACCTATATCTATCCTACCATGCCTTTCTAAGGTCTTCGAAAGCCAAGTCAACAGATTACCGACCATTTCGAATCTCACCATACCTTCTCTGCTATGCAATCTGGTTTCAGAGCTGGTCATGGGTGCACCTCAGCCACGCTCAAGGTCCTAAACGATATCTTAACCGCCATCGATAAGAAACATTACTGTGCAGACGTATTCATCGATCTGGCCAAGGCTTTCAACTCTGTCAATCACCACATCCTCATCGGCAGACTCGACAGCCTTGGTTTCTCAAATGATTGCCTCGCCTGGTTCACCAACTACTTCTCTGATAGAGTTCAGTGTGTCAAATCGGAGGGTCTGCTGTCCGGACCAGCAGCAAGAGCAACATCATTGATGTATACAGAAAAGAGAGTCGGCCCGAGAATTGAACCCTGTGGCACACCCATAGAGACTGTCAGAGGTCCGGACAACAGGCCCTCCGATTTGACACACTGAACTCTATCAGAGAAGTAGTTGGTAAACCAGGCGAGGCAATCATTTGAGAAACCAAGGCTGTCAAGTCTGCCAATAAGAATGTTGTGATTGACAGAGTCGAAAGCCTTGTTTATTCCATGTGTAACTCCGTGTTTTTGTTTGTGTCGCACTGCTTTGCTTTATCTTGGCCAGCTCGCAGTTGTAAATGAGAACTTGTTCTCAACTAGCTTACCTGGCTAAATAAAGGTGAAATAAAAAAAATGCATTCTAATTTGACATTGTAATTTGACAATGGCATTATCTATGTGCGATGCAATGCAACAAGCCCCTTGCAAAGTATTTCTTTCAGTACTCTGTTAATCCTAGTGACTGTTGAATCCTACATTGTTAACCTTAAAGCCTTTGTTCCTCTGTCTGTTTCATAACCTATATCTGTTCATATTCTTACAGGAGAGATCCCCAACCCAGTCAACGAGCCCACTTCCACAGAATCAATACTACCACCTGGTTGTGGGAGTTACCCCTGTCCTCAATGTGAGAAGAGTTTCAGTTCCTCAACTAACCTAAAGAATCATCAAAGAGTACACACTGGAGAAAAACCTTTTGACTGCTCAGCATGTGGGAAGAGTTTCAGTGAGAAAGTAAACCTTAAGAGACATGAGAGAGTACATAGTGGAGAGAAGCCTTACCACTGCACCCAATGTGAGAAGAGCTTCAATCATTCTGGAAGCCTTAAGGAACATGAGAGAATACATACAGGGGAGAAGCCGTACCACTGCTCTCTGTGTGGAAAGAATTTTCGTGTCGCAGGAGGCCTAAAGAATCATCAGAGATCACACAGTGGAGAGAAGCCTTACCACTGCACTCAGTGTGGGGAGGGATTCACTCAGCTAAGAAATCTTAAAAATCATGAGAGAATACCCATTGGAGGGAAGCCTGCCTGTGCTTTCAATGTAATTGTCCAAGAGGAGGAGGGTGAGAGGGACATCAATGTGGAGGAAAAGAGAGAAGTTGAGGGAGAGGAAGACAAAAGTGGTGTAGTAGACAGTGCATGTCAGAGCAAAAATCAAACCATGAGGTCGAAGGAATTGTCCGTAGAGCTCCGTGACAGGATTGTGTCGAGGCACAGATCTGGGGAAGGGTACCAAAAATTTCTGCAGCATTGAAGGTCCCCAAGAACACAGTGGCCTCCATCATTCTTAAATGGAAGAAGTTTGGAACCACCAAGACTCTTCCTAGAGCTGGCCGCCCGGCAAAACTGAGCAATCGGGGAGAAGGGCCTTGGTCTGGGAGGTGACCAGAACGTTACGGTAACCGTATTACCGCAACACCGGGGTTCATGATGGCAGTCAAATTCCACGTGACCGTTTAGTCAAAGTAATTAGGCTTCTCCGAGCTCTGATGCAGCTGATGGTCATTAGTAGCCTACCAAACTTGCTTAAAAACCTCTAGTGACACCCCATCCCGTGAACGGGACCGTTGTCATCATCTGACACTAATTAGCATAACGCAACGGACAAATCTTCCTAGAAAATATTCCTATTCATGAAAATCACAAGTGAAATATATTGGAACACAGCTTAGCCTTTTGTTAATCACCCTGTCATCTCAGATTTTCAAAATATGCTTTACAGCCAAAGCTAGACAAGCATTTGTGTAAGTTTATCGATAGCCTAGCATAGCATTATGCCTTGCTAGCAGCAGGCAACCTTGTCACGAAAATCAGAAAAGCAATCAAATTAAATCGTTTACCTTTGATGAACTTCGGATGTTTTCACTCATGAGACTCCCAGGTAGATAGACAAAGTTCATTTTTTCCCAAAAGATTATTTTTGTAGGCGAAATAGCTCCGTTTGTTCTTCATCTCGTTTGGCTGAGAAATCGACCGGAAATTGCGGTCACAACAGCGCCGAAAAATATTCCAAATTAGCTCCATAATATCGACAGAAACATGGCAAACGTTGTTTAGAATCAATCCTCAAGGTGTTTTTCAAATATCTATTCGATAATATATCCCCCGGGACAATTGGTTTCTCAGTAGAAGCGATTGGAATAATGGCTACCTCTGTACTTTACGCAAGATTTTCTCCGGGAGCATCATGTGACCACTTGTGCAATGTAGCCCCCTACGGGTATTCTTCAACATAAATGCGTAAAACTACGTCACAATGCTGTAGACACCTTGGGGAATACGTAGAAAGCGTAAGCTGGTTCATAGCACATTCACAGCTCAATAGGGACTCATTGGCACGCAGCGCTTTCAAAATATGGGGCACTTCCAGATTGGATTTTTCTCAGGCTTTCGCCTGCAACATCAGTTCTGTTATACTCACAGAGAATATCTTTACAGTTTTGGAAACGTTAGTGTTTTCTATCCAAAGCTGTCAATTATATGCATATTCTAGCATCTTGCCCTGACAAAATATCCCGTTTAAAACAGGAACGTTTTTTTCCAAAAAATGAAAATACTGCCCGTAGAGTCGCAACAGGTTTTAACTGCCTGGTATTCAGCACTCTGTTGTCCCTCTAATCACTCTGGGATCATTACAAATGTAATCCAACATCTAATCAAACACTTCATGATAATGGTCCATTCTAAATCAAAACTAAACTAATTTCACACATTATTTTATAAATGTAAAGACAACTTTAAATCAAGAATAGTCTGATAGGTGACAAAGTCACTTGTGGATGATGTGTTGTCACTTGTGGATGATGTGTTGTCACTTGTGGATGATGTGTTGTCACTTGTGGATGATGTGTTTTCACTTGTGGATGATGTGTTTTCACTTGTGGATGATGTGTTTTCACTTGTGGATGATGTGTTGTCACTTGTGGATGATGTGTTGTCACTTGTGGATGATGTGTTGTCACTTGTGGATGATGCCCAGCTCGTGCAGCAAGGCAAGAAACAGAAATGCCTTTTTGTTTGTGTGACTTTTTCAAATCATAGTCGCACACCTCATGAAGCCCAGCCCACAGGCCTTGTACTATGGGGGATAGTAGATTGACATAGGCAAGTGCTTTTGCTGTTTGTTAGGCCTACTCATCTTGTTGGTTGATGTAAAGTAGGCTAAATGTGGACCGTTCTAACTTCTTCAATATGCGCGTCGGAATTTGAAAAAGAGGGGCTTGCGCAGTTTTTTTAATTAAATTTTTTACCTTTATTTGTGGGTTAACTGCCTGTTCAGGGGCAGAACGACAGATTTGTACCTTGTCAGCTCAGGGGTTTGAACTTGCAACCTTCCGGTTACTAGTCCAACGCTCTAACCACTAGGCTACCCATCCCCCCGATGTATCGGTCTTCACTTGTAGCCTAGTTCTCAGCTGAAATTCTCGTGAGAAGGATCAGATCACGTGACGGGCGTTGGCTGATAGGAATGTAGATATCTGAGAGAGCCATGTGAGAGAAGTGCTTCCGCGAACGGCAGCTGGGAAAAGGGAATTATCACTGTTATATTCAGCCCAAGGGCACCGTGATGCATTTACGGCCAGACAAGGGGGGACGTCGCCCGGGAAATTCAAGGCCTGATGAGAATATTATCAAGTGCTTGTCAAAATTTTGAATGAGAGACTGATGAAGTGTGTGCAGCTTGTGACTATTTTTCAAATCGTCATTAGAGTCCCATCATGCAGGCTTAGAATGTATTAAAAATCGGAACATATTGAAGCATATAGGAGGACAGGATTCTGTGTTAACCGCTCAACACAGTAGCCGCATGTGCGCACTTCCTTTTAAATTGTTTGTAGAAAATATCCTTGCTATTTTACTAAGCTGTGTTCAATTGTATTCGTCATACTATAAAATATTTTTTTTAAATAATGCCACGGAATTCTAAGCAAATCTTGTCTGCTAAATGAACTAGTGTAGCCCACAGCCATATCAGGACCTAACACAACTTTTACAGAGTATGGTATTCTGTTCTTCTGACTACATTTTATTCATATCATGTTTCTTTAGACCTGTCTAAAATAAATAACGGGTTTATTGTGATGTAGACTACTACGTTAAATGGATGTATTAGACTTTTTAAAATGTAGATGTTCCAAAGGTCTACATCAGTGGTTTGTAGGCTGTGTGTGAAAGCCAGGAGATGCAAAATGTGTTTGTTAATTAACTATCAATTACCGTCTGACCGGCAGTTATTTGCTTGACAATCACCGGCTGACAAAATGTCATGACCACCACAGCCCTCACTCTGACAGAGCTCCAGACTTCCTCTGTGGAGATGGGAGAACCTTCCAGAAGGACAACCATCTCTGCAGCATTCAGGCCTTTATGGTAGAATGGCCAGACGGAAGCCACTCCTCAGTAAAACGCACATGACAGCCCGCTTGGAGTTTGCCAAAAGGCACCTAAAGGACTCTCAGACCATGAGAAACTAGATTCTCTAGTCTGATGAAAGGAAACCAGGCACCGCTCATCTCCTGGCCAATACCATCCATATGGTGAAGCATGGTGGTGGCAGCATGATGTTGTGGGTATGTTTTTCAGCGGGAGGGACAGGGAGACTAGTCAGGATCGAGGGAAGTTGAATGGCAGAACATATAGAGAGATCCTTGATGAAAACCTGCTGCAGAGCGCTCAGGACCTCAAACTGGGGTGAAGGTTCACCTTCCAACAAAACAACAACCCTAAGCACACATCCAAGAGAATGCAGGAGTGGCTTCGGGACAAGTCTCTGAATGTCCTTGAGTGGCCCAGCCAAAAGACCGGACATGAACCCGATCAAACATCTCTGGGGAGACCTGAAAATAGCTGTACAGCGACGCTCCCCATCCAACCTGACAGAGCTTGAGAGAATCTGCTGAGAAGAATGGGAGAAACTCCGGAAATACAGGTGTGTCAAGCGTGTAGCATCCTACCCAAGAAGATTTGAGGCTGTAATCTCTGCCAAAGGTGCTTCAACAAAGTACTGAGTTAAGGGTCTGAATACTTATGTAAATGTGATATTTCAGTTTTTTATTTGTAATAAATTAGCAAAAATGTCTAAACTATTCTTGTTTTGTCATTCTGGATTAGAGTATTGTGTGTAGATTGATGAGGGGGGGAAACTTTTTAATCCATTTTAGAATAAGGCTGTAATGTAACAAAATGTTTAAGAAGTTGTCTGAATACTTTCCAAATGCACTGTATATAGACAGGTGTATGCCTATCCAATTCATGTCCAATCAATCAAGTTGTAGAAACATCTCAAGGATGATCAATGGAAACAGGAGGCACCTGAGCTCAATTTCAAGTCCCATAGGAAAGGGTCTGAATACTTATGTAAATAAGGTATCTGTTTTTTTATTTCATCCATTTGCAAAGGTTTCTAAAAAACCTGTTTTCGCTTTGTCATTATTGTGTCTAAATTGCTAGGAATTGTTTTATTTATCCATTTTAGAACAAGGCTGTAATGTAACAATGCAGTTAGATGCAGTTTATCATAGCGCAATGCTCTTTATTACGGGAGACAGTTTTAGTACTCATCACTGCATTCTCTACCAGTAAGTTGGTTGGCCCTCTGTGATGTCATCACTATCACTGCATTCTCTACCAGCAAGTTGGTTGGCCCTCTGTGATGTCATCACTGCATTCTCTACCAGCAAGTTGGTTGGCCCTCTGTGATGTCATCACTGCATTCTCTACCAGCAAGTTGGTTGACCCTCTGTGATGTCATCGCTGCATTCTCTACCAGCAAGTTGGTTGGCCCTCTGTGATGTCATCGCTGCATTCTCTACCAGCAAGTTGGTTGACCCGCTGTTACGTAGGTAAATAAATTGCTATGTTTTAATTTATAAAGCCCTTTTACAAAAAGTCTCACCGTAGCTAACCTGTTGACCACACCCGGTCTCAGGGATTGTTAACTCTGGAAACTCCTTTGGTCTCTACTGAGTTCGGTACATCAGCTTTTAGTCTTCTTGCACCTTATTTGTGGAACAGTCTTCAAAATGTTGTTAAATGTGATGTTTTGATGCTGCTAAGGGGTCATTCAGAAAGCTGATTGAGGACCGTATAACTGATTGTTTATTTCTGCTTGCATTTTGTATTTATACTGGGGGGAGAAATATTAACGCAACATGCAACTATTTCTAAGATTTTACTGAGTTACAGTTCATATAAGGAAAATCAGTCAATTGAAATAAATTCCTTTAGGCCCTAATCTATGGATTTCACATGACTGGGAACTGGAAGATGCTGTCGTATAAATCGAACATCCCAAACATGCTCAATGGGTGACGTGTCTGGTGAGAATGCAGGCCATGGAAGAACTGAGACATTTTCAGTTTCCAGGAATTGTGTGTATATGTAGCGGTCTTTTTATGTATCACAGAAGAAAAACCAAGAAATTAAGAGCGACACCAGAGCTGTCTATTTTGGGCTTTTACATAGATCTGCAATGGTATTATGAAAAGACGAGACAGGAATACATCAGTCTCCAAGGCACCATATGACGAGTTGTTCTTTCTCTACATCTCCCATAATGCAATGCTAACATACGTCGGCAGCTCAGCAAACCATCTGCATCACAGAAGGACATGCTAGCTAGCAACTGCAATACTTTTCAGCACTCTGTAAAACTATATCAATAACGATACATTTCTGAAAGTTCCATAGTTTCAATCGTCTCACACTCCCATATAACAATACCCATAGCATTAACATTGGGATGCTTAATTTATTTAAATTTGTGGACTTCTACACAAGGAGTAATCTGCGACACATACCTTTCTCAGTGTTTTCTCAGACTGAGGAGAACGGGAACTACGGGTAGTGTCAGGGTGTTAGTAAGTGACGTAAGCACCCAGATGAAATAAAATACATTCCATGACATAAAAATAGTAGATGTTAATATCAACCTCTACAGGATTGGTGGGTCCCCCTCGGGACGGTTGAGCTAACGTAGGCTAATGCGATTAGCATGAGGTTTTAAGTAACAAGACCATTTGCCAGGACATAGACATATCTGATATTGGCAGAAAGCTGAAATTCTTTCTAATCTAACTGCACTGTCCCATTTACAGTAGCTATTACAGTGAAATAATACCATGCTATTGTTTGAGGAGAGTGCACAGTTATGAACTTGAAAAGTAATTAATAAACCAATTAGGCACATTTGGGCAGTCTTGATACATTTTGAACATAAGTGCAATGGTTCATTGGATCAGTCTAAAACTTTGCACCTACACTGCTGCCATGTAGTGTCCAAAAGCTAAATTGTGCCTGGGCTGGAATAATACATTATGGCCTTTCTCTTGCATTTCAAAGATGATGGTACAAAAAAATACAAAAAATGCATGTTTTTTTCTGTGTATTATCTTTTACCAGATCTAATGTGTTATATTCTCCTACATTCATTTCACATTTCCACAAACTTCAAAGTGTTTCCTTTCAAATGGTATCAAGAATATGTATATCCTTGCTTTAGGTCCTGAGCTACACGTTAGATTTGGGTATGTCATTTTCGGCCAAAAATTCAAAAAGGGTCCGATTCTAAAGAGATTTTTTTAAATATCATCCAGCTACTGAAGCTACTTCCTTAACATTAACAGGCAGTACTACTGTAGCTACTTCCTTAACATCAGGCAGTACTACTGTAGCTACTTCCTTAACATTAACAAGCACTACTACTGTAGCTACTTCCTTAACATTAACAAGCAGTACTACTGTAGCTAACATTAACAAGCACTACTAACCATTAACAGGCAGTACTACTGAAGCTACTTCCTTACCATTAACAGGCAGTACTACTGAAGCTACTTCCTTAACCATTAACAGGCAGTACTACTGAAGCTACCTTAACATTAACAAGCAGTACTACTGTAGCTACTTCCTTAACATTAACAAGCAGCAGTACTACATTGCACTACTACTGTAGCTACTTCCTTAACATTAACAAGCAGTACTACTGTAGCTAACATTAACAAGCACTACTACTGTAGCTACTTCCTTAACATTAACAAGCACTACTACTGTAGCTACTTCCTTACCATTAACAGGCAGTACTACTGAAGCTACTTCCTTAACATTAACAGGCAGTACTACTGCTACTTCCTTACCATTAGTACTACTGAAGCTACTTCCTTAACATTAACAAGCAGTACTACTGTAGCTACTTCCTTAACATTAACAGGCAGTACTACTGTAGCTAGGCTTACCTAACATTAACAGGCAGTACTACTGAAGCTATACCATTAACAGGCAGTACTACTGAAGCTACTTCCTTAACATTAACAGGCAGTACTACTGTAGCTACTTCCTTAACATTAACAAGCAGTACTACTGTAGCTACTTCCTTAACATTAACATGTAGTACTACTGTAGCTACTTCCTTAACATTAACAAGCAGTACTACTGTAGCTACTTCCTTAACATTAACAAGCAGTACTACTGTACCTACTTCCTTAACATCAGGCAGTACTACTGTAGCTGCTTCCTTAACATTAACAAGCAGTACTACTGTAGCTACTTCCTTAACATTAACAGGCAGTACTACTGTAGCTACTTCCTTAACATCAGGCAGTACTACTGTAGCTACTTCCTTAACATCAGGCAGTACTACTGTAGCTACTTCCTTAACATCAGGCAGTACTACTGTAGCTGCTTCCTTAACATCAGGCAGTACTACTGTAACATGACTTCCTTAACATTAACAGACCGTATTACCGTAGCGACTTCCTTAACATTAACAGGTAGTACTACTGTAGCTACTTCCTTAACATTAACAGGTAGTACTAGTAGTTCAACAAATGAAATAGAAACCAAAAGTAAAGTTCCTGACTCCTCCTTCAGTCTGAATTTGGAACATTCCTGTTCGCGGGCTTGGGCCTCTGACCCTTAACCTGGATGTTATTTTCTGTGTTGTGTACTATTCTAATCATTTTAAGTTTGATGGACTAGCCATTTTAACTCTCCTACATACAGATCCTTGCGACATGTTGCCGTGCATTGTCATGCTGAAACATGAGGTGATGGCCGACGGATGAATGGCTCAGCAATGGGCCTTGGGATCTCGTCACGGTATCTCTGAACATTCAAATTGCCATCTATAAAATGCAATTTTGTTCATTGTCTGTCGTTTATGCCTGCCCGTACCATAACCCCAATGCTAACATGGGGCACTCTGTTCACAACGTTGACATCAGAAAACCAAACCGCTCGTCCACATGACACCATACACATGGCCTGCGGATGTGAGGCTGTTTGGACCAGGCTGTTTGGACATACTGCCAAATTCTCTAAAACGACATTGGCGGCTTATGGTATAGAAATTAGCATTTGTTTCTCTGGCAACAGCTCTGGTGGACATTCCTGCAGTCATCATGCCAATTGCACGCTACCTCAAAACAGTGGCCTTTTATTGTCCACAGCACAAGGTTCACCTCTGTAATGATAATGCTGTTTTATCTGATTCTTGATATTCCACACCTGTCCGGTAGATGGATTATCTTGGCAAAAGAGAAATGCTCACTAACAGGGATGTAAACAAATTTGTGCACAACATTTTGAGAGAAATAAGCTTTTGGTGCTTATGGAACATTTCTGGGATCTTTTATTCCAGCTCAGGAATCATGGGACCAACGCTTTACACGTTGCGTTTATATTTTTGTTTAGTGTATGTTGGCTAGACCTTCTATAAATCAATCATTTCCCCCGTATTAGCGTAAAATAAATATAGACTATGCAGAGCCTTTGGTCCATTCGGATCTATCAGCTGTAGTTACATAGACCCGATGACAATCAAACAGGACCCGAGGGACAGGTTAGAATTTCAGACCAGAATGGGCCCTGGTCTCGGGTATATGAAGACCTCTAATTGACATCCAAAGTCAACAATATGAGTGTGTTGTTATGTCATGATCTGCTTGTAAACTGTGAAATGTTGTCAACTATCCTTCAACTGAATTATAAATACAGTTCCAACTGTCTGTGTGGCTCCTCTTCTTCACTGAAAGTGGATTATGTTGGTCTTTATCGATGACAAGTCAGTATAGTAACATGGTGATAATAAATGAAGGATAACAGATGCTATACACTGACCGCACTGTTGTAAATAATATAACATCAGATAGATAGAAATCTAATGTAATAAAAGCTGTCATGTTTTGGGGCGACAGGTAGCCAGCCTAGTGGTTAGAGCGTTAGACTAGTAACCTGAAAGGTTGCTGGTTCGAATCCCTGAGCTGAAAAGGTACAACTGTTATTGGATGCCGTCATTGTAATTAAAAAATAAAGGTATATATATATATATTTGCATTTGTTTGGCCTGTCTGTCAAAGAGGCTAACAAAACATGCATAAATACTACGCTGATATGACGCTCACGAACATTTCCTGCAGCATCTCATAATCCAGCCCAAACGCACTCGGAAAGTGGATACATTGTTTCCTCTGCTCTACGAGACCTCACCATATCCAATTATTTTCAGCCAAACAGGAAATCAGTTCCAGGTAACCTATTGCTAATGATTATTGTTTGTTTTAATGATGCTTGTAACACGGTCTGTAAACCAACACATTCCAGGATGAAACCGCACTGGTTTCCGCGGCCTGGTTTTGTTGTTCCCCAGCTAGTTAGCTGTTAGCAACACATCTCCCGTCAAAACCCGTTTGTGTAGCTAGCTAGCTAACATGCTAACTTTATTTCAGGGTCACGGTTGAAGTGTGACTTTTATTTAATAGTTAGCCAGCTGTCGACTCATCGTGAGTAAAATGACTGTACCAAGGAAATAGCAAACCGGCTGCTCATTGTTTAGCCACAGATAGCTAAACTATATATGTTGTATAACTAACCTATCTAGGTAGATAGCTCGCAAAATTATGACTTCCCGGCTACCGGTTTATGCAAACAGTTAATCCCTTGAACAAACCTACAGTGTCATTGCGCAAAATGGTACGCAGCATCATCTGGATATTTGTGCAACAAAAATTCAACCTTCAGCTACAATTTCTGCCAAGCCGTCCACGTATGCACCTACGCGTGCACGTTCCATAAATTCGACGCAGTGATGGGAAAAAAAGTGGTTGTCATACTTGAGTAAAAGTAAAGATATCTTAATAGAAAATGACTCAAATAAAAGTCACCCAGTAAAATACTACTTGAGTAAACGTCTAAAAGTATTAGGTTTTAAATATACTTAAGTATCAAAAGTAAATGTAATGCTAGGGACACACCCCAACACTCAGGCATAATTTAAAAACGAAGCATTTGTGTTTAGTGAATCGGCCAGATTAGGTAGGAGGGATGACCAGGGATGTTATCTTGATAAGTGTGTGAAATTGACCATTTTCATGTCCTGCTAAGCATTCAACATGTAATGGGTGTCAGGGAAACTGTGGAGTAAAAGTACATACTTTTCTTTAGAAATGTAGTGAAGTAAAAGTTCTCAAAAATATAACTATTGTAACGACCCTGTGTTTATAAACGCGGATATCGTCTCTGCCGCTTGAGAATGCTTTTGCGGCACAGTCGATAGCGCGCTGGACTTCGGGGCTAGAAGGTCGAGGGCTCGAGTCCTGCTCCCATCCTGTTTCATTACAATATAAATATTGTGATGATCAATGCATGGTCCGTTTCCCATGACTTTTTCAAGCAAATGAATAAGGAATGTCGTCATAAGAAGCAAAATTCGGGTTTCCATCAAAAAATAATGCAGCTGTGAAGCAGGGAAAAGTAACTAAGTATTTCGGGGTCACAGATCTTCTTCTTCTATGGTATAATGGCGTTCTCAACAATTGGATGTGCATTCCGACACCTACTGTGGGGTGGATAATCAGGAACCTAAAAAGGAAATAGTGTGGGTATTTCTTATTTATTTTTTCATACAAACATTATGTATATACTGAGATGATGCATGTATCTCCGCCCTAGTAATGGGAGTGGTTGTCTACAAAGCGGCACGGTGGGCTGTCTAGCTCCCCCCCTATCCTTTCTTTGAATTGGTCGATACATCTCATTATTGTAATCCTTTTTTGAATATTTGATGAGGGTTGTTGACGTCAACCGCCTGTATTCAATGGATTCGAGATGCTATGTCACTTTAATAATGCCACTTTAATAATGTTTACATATCTTGCATTACTCATCTCATATGTATATACTGTATTTTATACCATCTATTGCATCTTGCCTTTGCCGCTCGGTCATTGCTCATCCATATATTTATATGTATATATTCCATCTCTTTACTTAGATTTGTGTGTATTAGGTAGTTGTTGTGGAATTGTTAGATTACTTGTTAGATATTGCTGCACTGTCAGAACTACAAGCACAAGAATTTTGCTACACTCGTGAGAACATCTGCTGACCATGTGTATGCGTGACCAATAACATTTGATTTTATTAATGCTACTAGCCTCATGCCATGAATATGCATAGCCATCTCGAGACAACTCCAAAATAGTGTCCTACTTATATCAGTGCACTCAAACTACTTGAACATTCCGAAAACTCTATTCGATCAAATAAACCTTGTGTAGCAAATAAGCCATTGTTTTTTTGTTGTTGACCAAATTCGACTCACTCTCATTGACCTCCATACAAAAACTCCTTGCTTGGTGGGCAAAACAACGAGAAAACGCCACCTGCTGGAGGGAGACAGATTTGCAGCCAAGTTAGGCATCTCTTCCTATCTGTGTATACAGTCTTGGCCAAAAGTTTTGAGAATGACACAAATATTAATTTTCACAAAGTCTGCTGACTCAGTTTGTATGATGGCAATTTGTGTGACAGGTTAAAGGAAATATTCATAGCCTGTTATACATTAAAAAGTATTAGTAAGTTCATAGTATGTGAGGATCTTAAAACATCTAAGGTTAAAAAGATGCATTCAGTATTAGTTGATAGAGATTGATAACATTCATATAATTGTGTTAAAGTTCAAATCTGTCAAAGGGTACGAATTGTGAGAGTAATGTGTAAACGTTATATTGATTACTTTATTTTGTAGTGCCTAAAAGTGTTAATCTGTGATCTACGAAATGCTCTTAATCTATGAGCCGGAGATCGATTGCTCTGGTCTCCACCCATATTCCTGGGGAAAATCGCGGTCTTTTCTCATTGAACTAAACGTTAAATTGAGAATACAACACCGTATCACTGTCGTGATTATTTCTCCCCTGTTTTCAGGTACTTTATTGATGATAAAAATAGTAATTTAAATGTTATAACTCGCTAACATGTCAAGAGTGTTTAAGGTGTGTCTTAGTAACGTCTTGAGGAAGTTAGAGTTAAGTTTGAAGAGAGTAATATTAGCCCTGCTCGGTTGAAGTGAAGAATCGTACTGAGAGTAGCTGCCATTTTATGTCGATTGTGAATGAACATGGGCGTTGTTAATAAGATATTTGCTGTGTTATTTGTATAATGGGTTTTCTGTTGTTTTGTAATGTGTTACTTTTGTGAAATGATTGAACTAAACGTTGAATTGAGAATACAACACCTTATCACTCTCGTGATTATTTCTCCCCTGTTTTCAGGGGCGTAACATTTGCATATACTCCAGAATGTTATGAAAGGTGATCAGATTAATTGCAAAGTCTCTCTTTGCCATGCAAATGAACTGAATCCCCAAAAAACATTTCCATTGCATTTCAGCCCTGCCACAAAGGACCAGCTGACATCATGTCAGTGATTCTTTCGTTAACTTCTTATGGCTGGGGGCAGTATTGAGTAGCTTTGATGAATAAGGTGCCCAGAGTAAACTGCCTGCTTACTCATGCCCAGTTCCTAATATATGCATATTATTAGTAGAATATATATGCTAATATATGCATATCATTACTAGTATTGGATAGAAAACACGCTGAAGTTTCTAAAACTGTTTGAATGATGTCTGTGAGTATAATATAACTCATTTGGCAGGCAAAAACCTGAAAAAAAATCCAACCAGGAAGTGGGAAATGTGAGGTTTGTAGTTTTTCAAGTTATTGCCTATCGAATATACAGTGTCTATGGGGTCATATTGCACTTCCTAAGGCTTCCACGAGATGTCAACAGTCTTTAGAACCTTGTTTGACACTTCTACTGTGAAGGAGGGGGGAATGGGAGCTGAATAAGTCAGAGGTCTGCCAGAGTGCCATGAGCTGACCACGCGCATTCACGTGAGTTAGCTTGCGTTCCATTGCATTTCTACAGACAAAGGAATTCTCCTGTTGGAACATTATTGCAGATTTATGATAAAAACATCCTTAAGATTGATTCTATACATCGTTTGACATGTTTCTACGGACTGTAACGGAATTTTTTGACTTTGTCTGCTCGCGCCTCATGAATTTGGATTACTGGGCTAAACGCGTTAACAAAAGGAGGTATTTGGACATAAATGATGGACTTTATCGAACAAATCAAACATTTATTGTGGAACTGGGATTCCTGGGAGTGCATTCTGATGAAGATCATCAAAAGTAAGTGAATATTTATAATGCTATTTCTGACTTCTGACTCCACAACATGGCGGATATCTGTATGGCTTGTTTTGTTGTCTGAGCGCTGTACTCAGATTATTGCATGGTGTGCTTTTTTGGTAAAGCTTTTTTGAACTCTGACACAGCGGTTGCATTAAGAATAAGTATATCTAAAGTTCCATGCATAACACTTGTATTTTCGTCAACATTTATGATGAGTATTTCTGTAACTTGATGTGGCTCTCTGCAAAATCACCAGATGTTTTGGAACTACTGAACGTAACGCGCCAATGTAAACTCAGATTTTTGTATATAAATATGAACTTTATCGAACAAAACATACATGTATTGTGTAACATGAAGTCCTATGAGTGTCATCTGATGAAGATCATCAAAGGTTAGTGATTAATTTGATCTCTATTTTTGCTTTTTGTGACTCCTCTCTTTGGCTGGAAAAATGGCTGTGTTTTTTGTGACTAGGTGCAGACCTAACATAATCGTTTGGTGTGCTTTCGCCGTAAAGCCTTTTGAAATCGGACACTGTGGTGGGATTAACAACAAGTTTATATTTTAAAATGGTGTAAAATACTTCTGAGATTTCTGTTATGAATTTGGCGCCCTGCACTTTCACTGGCTGTTGTCATATCGATCCCGTTAGCAGGATCTAAGGCACAAGAAGTTAACACAGGTGTGAGTGTTGACGAGGACAAGGCTGGAGATCACTCTGTCATGCTGATGGAGTTTGAATAACAGACTGGACGCTTCAAAAGAAGGGTGGTGCTTGGAATCATTGTTCTTCCTCTGTCAACCATGGTTATCTGCAAGGAAACACGTGCCGTCATCATTGCTTTGCACAAAAAGGGCTTCACAGGCAAGGATATTGCTGCCAGTAAGATTGCACCTAAATCAACCATTTAT
The DNA here is from genome assembly GCF_018296145.1 of Oncorhynchus tshawytscha. NCBI lineage: Eukaryota > Metazoa > Chordata > Actinopteri > Salmoniformes > Salmonidae > Oncorhynchus > Oncorhynchus tshawytscha. The sequence goes on from NW_024609768.1 coordinate 285,562, forward strand.
CGGATCATCAAGAACTTCAAGGAGAGCGGTTCAATTGTTGTGAAGAAGGCTTCAGGGCATCCAAGAAAGTCCAGCAAGCGCCAGGACCGTCTCCTAAAGTTGATTCAACTGCGGGATCAGGGCACAACCAGTACAGAGCTTGCTCAGGAATGGCAGCAGGCAGGTGTGAGTGCATCTGCACGCACAGTGAGGCGAAGCCTTTTGGAGGATGGCCTGGTGTCAAGAAGGGCAGCAAAGAAGCCACTTCTCTCCAGGAGAAACATCAGGGACAGACTGATATTGAAAAATCAGTCCTTTGTCATGCCAACAGTAAAGCATCCTGAGACCATACATGTGTGGGGTTGCTTCTCTGCCAAGGAGTGGGCTCACTCACAATTTTGCCTAAGAACACAGCCATGAATAAAGAATGGTACCAACATATCCTCAGAGAGCAACTTCTCCCAACCATCCAGGAACAGTTTGGTGACGAACAATGCCTTTTCCAGCATGATGGAGCACCTTGCCATAGGGCAAAAGTGATAACTAAGTGACTCAACTAAGTGGCTCGTGGAACAAAACATCGATATTTTGGGTCCATGGCCAGGAAACTCCCCAGACCTTAATCCCATTGAGAACTTGTGGTCAATCATCAAGAGGCAGGTGGACAAACAAAACCCCACAAATTCTGACAAACTCCAAGCATCGATTATGCAAGAATAGGCTGCCATCAGTCAGGATGTGGCCCAGAAGTTAATTGACAGCATGCCAGGGCAGATTGCAGAGGTCTTGAAAAAGAAGGGTCAACACTGCAAATATTGACTCTTTGCATCAACTTCATGTAATTGTCAATAAAAGCCTTTGACACTTATGAAATGCTTGTAATTATACTTCAGTATTCCATAGTAACATCTGACAAAAATATCTAAAGACACTGAAGCAGCAAACTTTGTGGAAAGTAATATTTTTCATTCTCAAAACGTTTGGCCATGACTGTCGGTCGCATTCTGTATCATACAGCTATGAAAGTTATATATTTAGAACTACCTGCTCGATTGGAATCCAGTGACGTCTGTGTCTTGAGTGACTTTGTAAATGTATAATTAGTGCGAAAATGTGCAGAATTATCTATATATTTTATACTTGTTATGATAGTTCAAAAGGCCTTTCGCACATCTGAGCTATCTTTATTTGCAGGTGCCTGGTAAGTTGAATAAAATGAGAAAAAAGAAGAAACCTGCACACTGCTATTGATAGTATCACTGCTCTTTAATAAGCTTTACGTACGGGCTTTGAGGCCTTCGTCGGAGCTTTACGTACGGGCCTCGAGGCCTTCGTCGGAGCTTTACGTACGGGCCTCGAGGCCTTCGTCGGAGCTTCTAGTCACAGGAACACTTCTAGTCTCCAAGTCCACTGAGGTTACACCCCCAGGAACACTTCTAGTCTCCAAGTCCACGGAGGTTACACCCCCAGGAACACTTCTAGTCTCCAAGTCCACGGAGGTTACACCCCCAGGAACACTTCTAGTCTCCAAGTCCACGGAGGTTACACCCCCAGGAACACTTCTAGTCTCCAAGTCCACTGAGTCTACACCCCCAGGAACACTTCTAGTCTCCAAGTCCACTGAGTCTACACCCCCAGGAACACTTCTAGTCTCCAAGTCCACTGAGGTTACACCCCCAGGAACACTTCTAGTCTCCAAGTCCACTGAGTTTACACCCCCAGGAACACTTCTAGTCTCCAAGTCCACTGAGTCTACACCCCCAGGAGCGTCGCTGCTCATTTTGCGGCCCTTTAAAGAGTGGCCAATCAGCTTTAATCCACTTGTTTGTCATATTGGACATAAATACTGCACCGTACATAATCGATTGTGTGTCTATAAAACCAGGGTCCAGCCTACTCACTAGAGTCTATAGAAGGGGTGGGCAAACTGTTTGGCTCAAGGGCCACATCGGGATTTTGAAATTCAACGGAGGGTCACATTTTTGGGGGGACCAATTGTTTGTTAAAATCAATTTGAGGGGAACTCCCGAGTGGCACAGCAGTCTAAGGCCCTGCATCGCAGTGCTTGAGGTGTCACTACAGACACGGATTTGATCCCAGGCTGTGTCACAGCTGGTCATGACTGGGAGACCCAGCATCGTCCGGGTTAGGAGAAGGTTTGGAAGGCTGAGATTTCCTTGTCCCATCCCGCTCCAGCGACTCCTGTGGCGGGCCGGGCGTATGCACGCTGACACAGTAGCCAGGTGTACGGTATTTCCTCTGACACATTGGTGCGGCTGACTTCCGGGTTAAGCGGGCATTGTGTCGCATTGTGTGCGGCTTGGCTGGGTCGTGTTTCGGAGGATGCACGGCTCTCGACCTTCGCCTCTCCCGAGTCCATAAGGGATTTGCAGCAATGGGACAAGACTGTAACTACCAATTGAGATGCCACGAAATTGGAGAGAAAAAGGAAACTTTTTATTTTTTTTTAGGTTTAACTCAGCATCACTCTGTTACCTTGGAATTGTCCCTTATTCTAACACAAGAAAGTACTTCTTTTTTATTTTAGGGAAAAAGGATTCCTGCTGGACAGGATGTGTGGATAGCTATCTTAGATGTTTGTCTTTTCTGCAGCTATACCACGATCTAGGTTTGTGAAAATCATCCTGAACTCTCTTGGTCTCCTCTTTTAGATCCACCTCAAGCCTACCATGTCTGAACCGGGTTCTGGTTGTAGTGTTCCAGCCCAGAGAAGCTCACAGCAGGGTCCAGAGATGCTGTCAGTGATGCTGGATAACTGCAGTCAAACAGGGGAATTCAATGTGATTGTCAAGGAGGAGGGCGAGGAGAGAGAAATCAATGAGCGGGAGGAGGAAGGGAGAGAGGAGGACAGGAACTCTGTTGACTCAGGTAAATTCAGGCTAACATCCTCTTTGGTTCAGAGGTAAACAACCCAAAATAACTATTGATTTTCTGGTTCATTAAGAAATGTAAACTTACATATGTTTTTGGGTGTTGAATAAAATGTTAATTCAGAATATTTAAGCAAGTTAGCAGGCTAACTCATTGATTCTGCTTTGCAGTATACCCCTCAGGCTTCTGTATGTGTAAGAGGGAAGGCGAGTGCCAAAACAAAAATGGCTACAGACCAATGTGCAATGCATTGTAATTTGACAATTGTATTATATATGTGTGATGCAACAAGCCCCTTGCAAAGTATTTATTTCAATACCCTGTTAATCCTAATGACTATTGAATCCTGCATTGTTAAGCTTAAATACTTTCTCTGTCTGTATCTTACCCTATCTCTGTTTATATTCTTATAGGAGAGGGCCCCAACCCAGACCCAGACAACGAGCCCAGTTCCACAGCATCAAGACTACCTGGGCGTGGGAGTTACCCCTGTCCTCAATGTGAGAAGAGTTTCAGTTCCTCAACTAACCTAAAGAATCATCAAAGAGTACACACTGGAGAGAAACCTTTCGACTGCTCAACATGTGGGAAGAGTTTCAGTGAGAAAGTAAACCTTAAGAGACATGAGAGAGTACATAGTGGAGAAAAGCCTTACCACTGTACCACATGTGGGAAGAACTTCAATCATTCAGGAAGCCTTAAGCAACACCTGCGAATACATACAGGGGAGAAACCTTACCACTGCTCTCTTTGCGGGAAGAGTTTCAGTCGGGCAGGAGACCTGAAGACTCACCAGAGATCCCACAGTGAAGAGAAGCCTTACCACTGCTCTCTTTGTGGGAAGAGTTTCAATCAGCCAGGAAACCTAAAAAGTCATCAGCGAATACACATTGGAGAGAAGCCTGCCTGTGCTTTAAATTTGATTGTCAAAGAGGAGGAGGATGAGAAGGAAATCGATGAGAAGGAAAAGGGAGAAGTTGAGGAAGAAAATAGTTGTGTAATTGACCTAGGTACATCAAGACTTCCTGGTCGTGGGAGTTACCCCTGTCCTCAATGTGGAAAGAGTTTCAGTTCTTCAGGTAATCTAAAAAATCATGACAGAGTACATACTGGAGAGAAACCTTTCCACTGTGCCACATGTGGGAAGAGTTTCAGTGAAAAAGTCAACCTCACGAGACACGAGAGGGTACATAGTGGAGAGAAGCCTTACCACTGCACCCAATGTGGGAAGAGCTTCAATCATTCTGGAAGCCTTAAGGAACATCAAAGAGTACATACAGGGGAGAAGCCGTACCACTGCTCTCTTTGTTGGAAGAGTTTCAGTCAGCCAGGAAACCTTAAGAAACACCAGAGAATACATACAGGGGAGAAGCCTTACCACTGCTCTCTGTGCGGAAAGAATTTCCGTTTCGCAGGAGACCTAAAGAATCATCAGAGATCACACAGTGGAGAGAAGCCTTACCAATGCTCTCTGTGTGGGAAGGGATTCACTCAGCTAAGAATTCTTAAAAGTCATCAGAGGATACATATTGGAGAGACGCCTGTCTGTGCGTTCAATGTATTTCTCCAGGAGGAGGAGAGTGAGAGGGAAATCAATGTGGAGGAAAAGAGAGATGTTGAGGAAGAGGAGGACAATAGTGGTGTAGTTGACCCAGATATATCAAGACTACTTGGTCGTGGTCGTTACCCCTGCCCTCAATGTGAGAAGAGTTTCCGTTCCTCAAGTAATCTAAAAAATCATCAAAGAGTACACACCGGAGAGAAACCTTTCCACTGCTCCCAATGTGGGAGGGGTTTCAGTGAGAAAGTAAACCTTAAGAGACACGAAAGAGTACATAGTGGAGAGAAGCCTTACCACTGCACCACATGTGGGAAGAGTTTCAATCATTCAGGAAGCCTTAAAGAACATCAGAGAATTCATACAGGTGAGAAACCTTACCACTGCTCAATGTGCGGAAATAATTTCCGTTTTGCGGGAGACCTAAAGAATCATCAGAGATCACACAGTGGAGAGAAGCCTTACCACTGCACTCAGTGTGGAGAGAGATTCACTCAGCTAAGAAGTCTAAAAAGGCATGAGCGAATATCCATTGGAGCGAAGCCTGCCTGTGCTTTCAATGTGATTGTCCAAGAGGAGGAGGAGGGAGGAGAGGGAGAAGTTGAGGGAGAGGAGAGTAACTTGAAATAAAGGTGAAGTGAGGATACGTAAGCTAACTCAATAACTGTTGAAATTCACACCTTTCCTTGCAATGGCATCTTCTGTGACAACATGGTCATGGACAGCACCATTTAGGGCTATCTTCATCTTCTTTTACTTCTATGAGTGTATTGGAAGTTCACAAAGGAACTCAACATGAATACCACCACCACCTAATGTGCTGGAGAGTGTATTAATCTGACCTTTATTTTGACAGGAGTCAATACTGAGATCGAGGTCTCTTTTTCCAGATGAGGCCTGTATAGCACCACAATACACATTAAACTACCAATTCATATACACATGAATACACAATAAACACATTAAACTACACATTCATATGCACGTTAAAATACATGTTATTGTACACAACAATACACGAAAACCAAAACACATTCATAAAAAACAAACCTATTCAGTAACAAGGTCTCATAACCGTCTGAAAGGCCCTGAAGGCACTAATTCCTGCATTGTAGATCGTTCCACACACAAGGCGCAAGGAAACGAAAGGCTGATCTACTTAAATCTCTAGACACCAAAGGAGTCTCTATAAAGTTAATAAATCCTCTTATGGATTGGACCCTTTTTTCCCCCTCCAATTTTCACCTAAAATGACATACCCAAATCTAACTGCCTGTAGCTCAGGACCTGAAGCAAGGATATGCATATTCTTGATACTCCCAGGAATGATGGATCATTAACTTATACATTAACTTTCACACATCTAGATGGCCGGGCAGGTTGGGTGTGGAGCCAGAGACAGCAGGGGTTCAAACTGGAGAATCCAGTTCCTATATTTAAATAGAACAATAACAATTTAATGTATCAAATAAAACTAAGCTACATTTTATCTCTGGCTGTGGTAAGTTTTTGTTGTTGTTATGCATTCTCCTCAAACAATAGCATGGTATTTTTCCACTGTAATAGCTACTGTAAATTGAACAGTGCAGTAAGATTAACAGGAATTTAAGCTTTCTGCCCATGTAAGACATGTCTATGTCCTGGAAAGTTTGCCGTTACTTACAATAGTCATGCTAATCAAATTAGCGCACGTTAGCACAACCTGCCCTTTTATAAATAGTATCACCATAATTGAGAACAGGTAGACAGGTTGACTGCCAAATCTGTTTCCTGCGGAATGGAGAGGGACTAGATCTGTTTCCTGCTGACTGGAGAGAGACTAGATCTGTTTCCTGCTGACTGGAGAGGGACTAGATCTGTTTCCTGCTGACTGGAGAGAGACTAGATCTGTTTCCTGCTGACTGGAGAGGGACTAGATCTGTTTCCTGCTGACTGGAGAGAGACTAGATCTGTTTCCTGCTGACTGGAGAGAGACTAGATCTGTTTCCTGCTGACTGGAGAGAGACTAGATCTGTTTCCTGCTGACTGGAGAGAGACTAGATCAGTTTCCTGCTTACTGGAGAGAGACTATATCAGTTTCCTGCTGAATGGAGAGGGACTAGATCTGTTTCCTGCTGACTGGAGAGGGACTAGATCTGTTTCCTGCTGACTGGAGAGGGACTAGATCTGTTTCCTGCTGACTGGAGAGAGACTAGATCTGTTTCCTGCTGACTGGAGAGAGACTAGATCTGTTTCCTGCTGACTGGAGAGAGACTATATCAGTTTCCTGCTGAATGGAGAGGGACTAGATCTGTTTCCTGCTGACTGGAGAGAGACTAGATCAGTTTTTGTAAAAATAATATTTTAAAAACAGCTCATCGGTCTAGTGTTGGCCATTGTGACGTCATACATTTCATTGTAAACATAAACATCGGATGGTGAGAACAGAGGATTTTTTTTACCACCAGCCAATGGGATGACATCACAGAAGCTCTCGCCATTCACACTTCCTGCCAGTTCATTGCGAACGCTTTAACCTACTTTATATCCAGCAAGGTTCTTCTTTCCTGAATATTTTAATATAAAAAAAAATGTATTGCTCAAAATAAGTGACCAAACTACAGGGTTTTTAGGGAAGGGTTTAACATGTCTAAACTGATGAAGGTTTCCAAAAAGCACAGTGGTCTCCATCATTGGGTTATGGAAGGGTTTAACAAAATGTGAAGGTTTCCAAAAAGCACAGTGGTCTCCATCATTGGGTTCTGGAAAACATGTCTAAACTGATGAAGGTTTCCAAAAAGCACAGTGGTCTCCATCATTGGGTTCTGGAAGGGTTTAACATGTCTAAACTGATGAAGGTTTCCAAAAAGCACAGTGGTCTCCATCATTGGGTTCTGGAAGGGTTTAACATGTCTAAACTGATGAAGGTTTCCAAAAAGCACAGTGGTCTCCATCATTGGGTTAGGGAAAAAATATGGAACTACCCAGAATTGGCGAGCTGGCCATCTGACCAAACTGAGCAACCGGGGCAAGAAGGACCTTGTTCAGGCAGGTGACCAAGAACCCAATGACCACTGACGGAATTCCAGTGTTCCTGGGCTGAGATGGGAGAACCTGCCAGAAGGACAACCGTCTCTAGAGAGCACTTTATTTGGACTTTATGGGAGAGTGGCCAGACGGACGCCACTCCTAAGAAAAAACCACATGACAGCAGGCCTGGAGTTTGCAAAAGGCATGTTAAAAGACTCAGAGCATAAAGGCAAAAATATTCTGTGGTCTGATGAGACAAACATTTAACTATTTGGCCTGAATGCAAAGCTCTATGTCTGAAGGGGAAAAAAACAGGAACAGTTCATCATCCGTCAAACACTATCCCTACCATGAAGCATGGTGGTGGCAGCGTAATGCTATTCAGTGGCAGGTACTGGGAAGCATGGTGGTGGCAGCGTAATGCTATTCAGTGGCAGGTACTGGGAAGACTGATAAGGATATAGGGAACAATGAATGAAACCAAATTAGGGCTGACCCCATTTTTAGTCTACTGGTCGATTGTTCGGTGGATAGGTTGTTGGTCGACCGAGATTTCTTTAGGTGTGCAGTCACAAATATATATTTATGTGTATATATATATATATATATATGTATATATATGTATATATATATATATGTCACGGTGCTAAAACATAATGTTCAGTGCGCCGTTGAATTTGGCGCCATTTCCTAGACCATGTTGCTATGTGCATAACAGCACAGTTGACCCTCGTATTGGTGTTGTTTACACTATTCCCAACGGGCAGAAGAATAATATTATAATCTTAAAACAGCCTCTGTTTGTCACGCATAATATGCCTGCAGCTCTGGCTCCTACACCCTCCTCCTCTCTTTTCATCTCCTTCATCTTTGTTGTTATTGGCGCAATCGTCATTATAATAACGTCATTGTCATTCCTAGTAGGCTTCTTATAATAGTGCTCTTCCGTAACCGCCATCGTAGCTGTAGGCTTAAGAGCGCGTCCTGTTTTTAGTCTTAATACTGTAACGTCGCTCCACTGTGTCAATCAATCATTTGTTCGTTTCGTTTCGTGTCATCGCACAGCATGCGAGTCTTTCATGCAATCAAGCATTTTAGTTTTAACATGAAAGAACAAAGGGAGTTTTGGGTAATTAGCCTGAACAATAAATAAACCGGCCTAAACAACACATAAACCGGCCTGAACAATAAATAAACCGGCCTAAACAACACATAAACCGGCCTGAACAACACATAAACTGGCCTAAACAACACATAAACCTAGTAGCCTGAACAATAAATAAATAGTGCTCTTCCTAAACAACACATAAACTGCCTAAACAACACATAAACCGCCTAAACAACACATAAACTGCCTAAACTGCCTGTCAACAACACATAAACCGCCTGCCTAAAAACAACACATAAACCGGCCTGAACAACACATAAACCGGCCTGAACAACACATAAAGCCTGAACAACACATAAACCGGCCTGAACAACACATAAACCGGCCTGAACAACACATAAACCGGCCTGAACAACACATAAACCGGCCTAAACAACACATAAACCGGCCTGAACAACACATAAACCGGCCTGAACAACACATAAACCGGCCTAAACAACACATAAACCGGCCTAAACAACACATAAACCGGCCTAAACAACACATAAACCGGCCTAAACAACACATAAACCGGCCTAAACAACACATAAACCGGCCTGAACAACACATAAACCGGCCTAAACAACACATAAACCGGCCTAAACAACACATAAACCGGCCTGAACAACACATAAACCGGCCTAAACAACACATAAACCGGCCTGAACAACACATAAACCGGCCTGAACAACACATAAACCGGCCTGAACAACACATAAACCGGCCTAAACAACACATAAACCGGCCTAAACAACACATAAACCGGCCTAAACAACACATAAACCGGCCTGAACAACACATAAACCGGCCTAAACAACACATAAACCGGCCTAAACAACACAGAAACCGGCCTGAACAACACATAAACCGGCCTGAACAACACATAAACCGGCCTAAACAACACATAAACCGGCCTAAACAACACATAAACCGCAATTCACAAATCCATGCAACTGTTTTAGTCTTTGCTGTAATAAAGGATTTCTATATTTTGTTTTTACAAAAAAAAATGGAATTTAGTGTTGTTTACGCTGTTCCAAACATGTTTCAATGGTTGAGGGAGTAGGTGTTAGAGGAATTCTAAATTCCTATATGTTTTGTAGCCAAAACGAAATTCACACTCTCTATTTCATAATAAGTTGTAAATGTATAGTTTTGCATGAAATAGAAAGGGACCAGTCTTAAAAACAAGTTCAGCATTTATTCTTGATGAGTACTGACCCAAAATACAAAGAACATTTCATTTTAAAGAGAAGATCAAAATGACGTCATCAGTTCTCACACTTTCTCCGATCCACACAATTGCGCAGTGTCTTCAGGTCTGGAGATTGTCTTCTACTCCCCTCATAAAACAAACATTCCAGTCTGTCTAAAAGATATACTCTTCTCCACTAATGGAACATCAAAGAACATTCTTATCTGTCTGAAAATATATACCATCCCTCTTCCTTAAACCCGCAAGGTACAGACAATTCATTTGTTTTAACTACATTTTCATTCCTAGTTTTACTAAAAACCCATACATTTCATACCACCACATAATAGTATTAAAATAAATGGTTCTAATTTAAATGTATACATAATTAATAATTTCAACTATAGTTTCCTCCAACAGTAGGGAATGTTTTTCCGAAACAAATTATGTATTTTGGTAACAGACTTTTTGAGTCAGAGAAACAAGTAAGAAACAACAATGGGTGTAATTATGGTGCAGCTTCAGCATGGACAGCGGAGATAAACACTGTGGTGTGGGGCCTGTTCACTGCAGTAGGGAGGAGACAGAGATAAACACTGTGGTGTGGGGCCTGTTCACTGCAGTAGGGAGGAGACAGAGATAAACACTGTGGTGTGGGGCCTGTTCACTGCAGTAGGGAGGAGAGAGAGATAAACACTGTGGTGTGGTGGGGCCTGTTCACTGTAGGGAGGAGAGAGAGACAACAGTGGGGCCTGGGAGGAGAGAGACAGAGATAAACACTGTGGTGTGGGGCCTGTTCACTGCAGTAGGGAGGAGAGAGAGACAGAGATAAACACTGTGGTGTGGGGCCTGTTCACTGTAGTAGGGAGGAGAGAGAGACAACAGAGATAAACACTGTGGTGTGGGGCCTGTTCACTGTAGTAGGGAGGAGAGAGAGACAACAGAGATAAACACTGTGGTGTGGGGCCTGTTCACTGCAGTAGGGAGGAGAGAGACAGAGATAAACACTTACTGTGGTGTGGGGCCTGTTCACTGTAGTAGGGAGGAGAGAGAGACAACAGAGATAAACACTGTGGTGTGGGGCCTGTTCACTGTAGTAGGGAGGAGAGAGAGACAACAGAGATAAACACTGTGGTGTGGGGCCTGTTCACTGCAGTAGGGAAGAGAGAGAGACAACGTGCGCCTGTCACACAAGCACTTGCTTTCATTTCTTTTTAACACAGTGTGGCCATCGGGCTCCCTCTTCAGTCATTTGTTTGTCTTAATTATTTCATCAAATGGTGCGCTTAAAGCATCAGACAAGCTCAGTGCATATAGTTGATTTTTATTCAAACACATATGGAAAAATACACGTTTAAACATTTCGACCATTTACAGATTGGTAAAAAAAAACAGACGACTCTCGGTCGACCAATTTATACATTTTTTTTTGTGGGGAAAAGCTCTAAGCCAAATAAAGACAAATCCTTAATGAGAACATGCTTCAGAGTGCAAACGACCTTAGACTGGGGTGAAGATGACTTTCCAACAGGACAATGACCCCAAGCACACAGCCAAAGCAACGCTGGAATGACTTCAGAACAAGAATGTGAAAGTCCTTGAGTGGCCCAGCTAAAGCCCAGCCTTGAATCCCATTGAAAATCTGTGGAAAGACTTGAAGATTGCTGTTCACTACTGCTCCTCATCTAACTCAACAGAGCTTGAAAAAAGCTGCAAGGAAGAATGGGAGAAAATCCCCAAATCCAGATGTACAAAGCTGATACAGACATACCCAAGATGACTCAAAGCTGATCCAGACATACCCAAGATGACTCAAAGCTGATACAGACATACCCAAGATGACTCAAAGCTGATACAGACATACCCAAGATGACTCAAAGCTGATACAGACATACCCAAGATGACTCAAAGCTGATCCAGACATACCCAAGATGACTCGAAGCTGATACAGACATACCCAAGATGACTCAAAGCTGTAATCACAGCCAAAGGTGCTTCTACAAAAGTATTTACTCAATGGTGTTATTGACTCAAGGATGTGAACACTTATGTAAAATGAGTTATTTCTGTAACTTAATTTTCAATTTAAAAAAATCGCAAAACATTTCTATAAACACGTTTTCACTGTGTCATTATGGGGTATTGGTGTGTAGATGGGTGAGGGACAAAAATATTCACATTTTAATTTCAGGCTGTAACACAACAAAATGTGTAATGAAGTACTTTCTGAAGTCTCTGTAGGTGAGAACTGTACCTCAGACAGGATCACCTTCTCAGTGGGAGGAGTCAGTTTATTCATGTTAATTGACTCCGGGGGCCACGAGTAACATAGTAGATGAGAGCACATGGGGAATCACGAGTAACATAGTAGATGAGAGCACATGGGGAATCACGAGTAACATAGTAGATGAGAGCACATGGGAAATCACGAGTAACATAGTAGATGAGAGCACATGGGGAATCACGAGTAACAGTAGATGAGAGCACATGGGAAATCATGAGTAACATAGTAGATGAGAGCACATGGGAAATCACAAGTAACATTGTAGATGAGAGCACATGGGAAATCATGAGTAACATAGTAGATGAGAGCACATGGGAAATCATGAGTAACATAGTAGATGAGAGCACATGGCAAATCACGAGTAACATTGTAGATGAGAGCACATGGGAAATGTTGAAAGCCAAGATAATCAGGTGCCGTTCATCACTGACTGATAAACAGCTATTTGCATACTCATCACTGACTGATAAACAGCTATATGCATACTCATCACTGACTGATAAACAGCTATATGCATACTCATCACCGACTGATAAACAGCTATATGCATACTCATCACTGACTGATAAACAGCTGTATGCATACTCATCACTGACTGATAAACAGCTATATGCATACTCATCACTGACTGATAAACAGCTATATGCATACTCATCACTGACTGATAAACAGCTATATGCATACTCATCACTGACTGATAAACAGCTATATGCATACTCATCACTGACTGATAAACAGCTATATGCATACTCATCACTGACTGATAAACAGCTATATGCATACTCATCACTGACTGATAAACAGCTATATGCATACTCACCACTGACTGATAAACAGCTATATGCATACTCATCACTGACTGATAAACAGCTATATGCATACTCACCACTGACTGATAAACAGCTATATGCATACTCATCACTGACTGATAAACAGCTGTATGCATACTCATCACTGACTGATAAACAGCTGTATGCATACTCATCACTGACTGATAAACAGCTATATGCATACTCATCACTGACTGATAAACAGCTATATGCATACTCATCACTGACTGATAAACAGCTATATGCATACTCATCACTGACTGATAAACAGCTGTATGCATACTCATCACTGACTGATAAACAGCTATATGCATACTCATCACTGACTGATAAACAGCTGTATGCCTACTCATCACTGACTGATAAACAGCTGTATGCATACTCATCACTGACTGATAAACAGCTGTATGCATACTCATCACTGACTGATAAACAGCTATATGCATACTCATCACTGACTGATAAACAGCTATATGCATACTCATCACTGACTGATAAACAGCTGTATGCATACTCATCACTGACTGATAAACAGCTGTATGCATACTCATCACTGACTGATAAACAGCTATATGCATACTCATCACTGACTGATAAACAGCTGTATGCATACTCATCACTGACTGATAAACAGCCGTATGCATACTCATCACGTGAGGCATCACCAGTAAAAGTGTTTTTTCACATGCCAAATAAAGCTAGGCAAGCGCAGGCTGAGTTCACTGTGAAATGTGGACGTGGAGAGCTGTTGCTAGGTAAAGAGACTGACATTAAATTGGGGTGTTGACATAGCAGCCGTGCCAGATGTAAAGACGCAGATAAAACAGCAGTAACCCAGGTTGTTTGAAGGGGGAGATCAACCTACATGTTGAAGGGGGAGAGATCAACCTACATGTTGAAGGGGGAGAGATCAACCTACATGTGGAAGGGGGGAGATCAACCTACATGTTGAAGGGGGAGATCAACCTACATGTTGAAGGGGGGAGATCAACCTACATGTTGAAGGGGGAGATCAACCTACATGTTGATGGGGGGAGATCAACCTACATGTTGAAGGGGGAGATCAACCTACATGTTGAAGGGGGGAGATCAACCTACATGTTGAAGGGGGAGATCAACCTACATGTTGAAGGGGGGAGATCAACCTACATGTTGAAGGGGTAGGAGATCAACCTACATGTTGAAGGGGTAGGAGATCAACCTACATGTTGAAGGGGGAGATCAACCTACATGTTGAAGGGGGAGATCAACCTACATGTTGAAGGGGGGAGATCAACCTACATGTTGAAGGGGGAGATCAACCTACATGTTGAAGGGGGAGATCAACCTACATGTTGAAGGGGAGAGATCAACCTACATGTTGAAGGGGGAGAGATCAACCTACATGTTGAAGGGGAGGAGATCAACCTACATGTTGAAGGGGGAGATCAACCTACATGTTGATAGCAGATCAACCTACATGTTGAAGGGGGGAGATCAACCTACATGTTGAAGGGGAGATCAACCTACATGTTGAAGGGGGAGATCAACCTACATGTTGAAGCAGAAACCTACAGGCGTGTTCCAGATCAACCTACATGTTTAGGAGAAGTGGGAGGAGATCAACCTACATGTTGAAGGGGGAGAGATCAAGCATGTTGATAGCAGATCAACCTACATGTTGAAGGGGAGATCAACCTACATGTTGAAGGGGGGAGATCAACCTACATGTTGAAGGGGCACAAACCCCTAGCACAAACCTTTAGGCGTGTTCCATTCCACCTGAGAGAAGCTGTGGACCAATAGCACAGACCTTTATGTCTGAGAGAAGCTGTGAACCAATAGCACAGACCTTTAGGCGTGTTCCATTCCACCTGAGAGAAGCTGTGGACCAATAGCACAGACCTTTAGGCTTGTTCCATTCCTCCTGAGAGAAGCTGTGGACCAATAGCACAGACCTTTATGTCTGAGAGAAGCTGTGAACCAATAGCACAGACCTTTAGGCGTGTTCCATTCCACCTGAGAGAAGCTGTGGACCAATAGCACAGACCTTTAGGCGTGTTCCATTCCACCTGAGAAAAGCTGTGGACCAATAGCACAGACCTTTATGTTCCATTCCACCTGAGAGAAGCTGTGAACCAATAGCACAGACCTTTAGGCGTGTTCCATTCCACCTGAGAGAAGCTGTGGACCAATAGCACAGACCTTTAGGCTTGTTCCATTCCTCCTGAGAGAAGCTGTGGACCAATAGCACAGACCTTTATGTCTGAGAGAAGCTGTGAACCAATAGCACAGACCTTTAGGCGTGTTCCATTCCACCTGAGAGAAGCTGTGGACCAATAGCACAGACCTTTAGGCGTGTTCCATTCCACCTGAGAAAAGCTGTGGACCAATAGCACAGACCTTTATGTCTGAGAGAAGCTGTGGACCAATAGCACAGACCTTTATGTCTGAGAGAAGCTGTGGACAAATAGCACAGACCTTTATGTCTGAGAGAAGCTGTGGACCAATAGCACAGACCTTTATGTCTGAGAGAAGCTGTGGACCAATAGCACAGACCTTTATGTCTGAGAGAAGCTGTGGACCAATAGCACAGACCTTAAGGATAAGGAACGACAAAACATGGATTTAATGGAGAGAGTGGATGGTGTCCACACCCTGAGTGAATCTGGTAGTGTTCGTGCCAATATGGTGAATCTGGTAGTGTTCGTGCCAATATGGTGAATCTGGTAGTGTTCGTGCCAATATGGTGAATCTGGTAGTTTTAGTGCCAAAGCCGGATGGCGATATAAGACTGTCTGGACATGAGAGAAGCGAACACAGCGATCATACCTGGCAGATACCCAATCCTTACAGTGGATGAACTTTAGCAAGGAATGAATGGGTTGACTGTCACGTTCAGTAAACTGGATCTTAAATGGGGCTTAAATCATCACCTGGAGCGAACCCCAGACATAACGACGTTTGCAGTGCATAATGGGATATACAGATATAAAAGACTCTGGAGTTCCATCGGAGAGCGAGAACGTATCAACGTGACGTCGCAACAGCAACTGGCAGGCATCGAGGGGTTAGGAGAACATATCGGATGACATCATTGTCCACGTCCCAGACGAAGGACCAGCGGGGCTAGAATGCTGTCCTCAATAGGCTGACTGTCCTCAATAGGCTGACTGTCCTCAATAGGCTGACTGTCCTCAATAGGCTGACTGTCCTCAATAGGCTGACTGTGAGCTGACTCTCAGCTCAGAGAAATGTCAGTTCAACATGGGGGCAAATGGGTGTTTTAAATGAGCCCACAGCTGAAAGAGTGAGAGCAGAGTGGTGAGCAGAGTGGAGAGCAGAGTGGAGAGCAGAGTGGAGAGCAGAGTGGAGAGCAGAGTGGTGAGCAGAGTGGAGAGCAGAGTGGTGAGCAGAGTGGTGAGCAGAGTGGTGAGCAGAGTGATGAGCAGAGTGGAGAGCAGAGTGGTGAGCAGAGTGGAGAGCAGAGTGGAGAGCAGAGTGGAGAGCAGAGTGGTGAGCAGAGTGGTGAGCAGAGTGGTGAGCAGAGTGGTGAGCAGAGTGAGTGAGCAGTGGAGAGCAGTGAGCAGAGTGTGAGCAGAGTGGAGAGCAGAGTGGGAGAGCAGAGTGGAGAGCAGAGTGGAGAGCAGAGTGGAGAGCAGAGTGGAGAGCAGAGTGGAGAGCAGAGTGGAGAGCAGAGTGGAGAGCAGAGTGGAGAGCAGAGTGGAGAGCAGAGTGGAGAGCAGAGTGGAGAGCAGAGTGGAGAGCAGAGTGGAGAGCAGAGTGGTGAGCAGAGTGGAGAGCAGAGTGGAGAGCAGAGTGGAGAGCAGAGTGGAGAGCAGAGTGGAGAGCAGAGTGGAGAGCAGAGTGATGAGCAGAGTGGAGAGCAGAGTGGAGAGCAGAGTGGTGAGCAGAGTGGAGAGCAGAGTGGAGAGCAGAGTGGAGAGCAGAGTGGAGAGCAGAGTGGAGAGCAGAGTGGAGAGCAGAGTGGAGAGCAGAGTGGAGCAGAGTGAGCAGAGTGGAGAGCAGAGTGGTGAGCAGAGTGGAGAGCAGAGTGATGAGCAGAGTGGAGAGCAGAGTGGAGAGCAGAGAGCAGAGTGGAGAGCAGAGTGAGGAGAGCAGAGTGGAGAGCAGAGTGGAGAGCAGAGTGGAGAGCAGAGTGATGAGCCTGAGACGACAACAGAGGTTTGTGTCTTTCTAGTTCCCCACTACGGAACAGGAAACAGAAGAAGAAGAAGAAGAAGGCATTCCAGTCATTTTAAAGAGGAACCGTCTGAAGCCGTCGACACTCTCGCATACTTTGACAAAGACACTCCCACAAAAACCAGAGGGCCTATAGGAGCACTGATCCTGCAAGAACAACACAGAGAAATGGTTCCAGTCTGTTCTGTCAAATCAAATCAAATTTATTTATATAGCCCTTCGTACATCAGCTGATATCTCAAAGTGCTGTACAGAAACCCAGCCTAAAACCCCAAACAAGCAAGCAATGCAGGTGTAGAAGCACGGAGTGTGAGCAGGAGTCTGAACGCAGATATTCACAAAGTGAGCGTCAGGCCCCTTTGTGTTGGTTTGGCCTTGTGAAAGGCTTCAGCCATTTGTATACGGCAGGAGTTTGATCCAGTGACTGATCATAAGGCGTTAGAGGCTATTGACAGTCCTCTCGCTCAAAGCCGTGCGCTCCTATCGAATGGTGGGGTGCTGAGACTCCAACAATAGGACTTTTGTGTTGTCCACATATCAGGGGGGGGAACAACATGGCTGACCCTCTGTCTCGTCTAATTGAAGAGACTGCAGTGAAAGACTCTCTCACACACACACACACACACACAGAGACACACACACACACACACACACAGAGACAAACAAACACACACACACACAGAGACACACACACACACACACACACACACACAGAGACAAACACACACACACAACACACACACACACACACACACACACACACACACACACACACACACAGAGACAAACACACACACACACACACACACAGACAAACACACACACACACACACACACACACACACACACACACACACACACACACACACACACACACACACACACATACACGGAGCAGAGGAGAGCGTGAGATTTGTGGCTGTGAAACCATCTCCAAATGCAATGAGACCACAAGGGAAGTGGAGGAAGCATCAGCTACAGACAAAGAGCCAATAGAGCTGAGAAATGCTCTGCAGAGTGGGTGTTATGAGACATGCCAGGCCTGTAGAAAATGAACTGTGTATAATCCGACATTCCTAAGGGGAACAGGCATTGTTTTGCCACGTGGGCTTTGTGTGACGGCTGTAGCCTTAGATCACCAGGGACATGTGGGCATTGTAGTCACAAAACACATGTCATGGGACGATGTGGGAATTGTAGTCACAAAACTACACGTCATGGATAAGCACGTCATTGGTCACAAAATACATGTCATGGATAAGCACGATGGTGGGGCATTGTAGTCACAAAACTACATGTCATGGGTAAAGCACGATGGCCAGACATTGTACAAGGCTGCAGAGAGACACGCCAAGTCCTGCCATGGTTGTCTGATTGTAGCACGACCAGACGTGCCAGAACCTCCGAGACCCACAGAGCTACCTGAAGGGCCGCGGCAGGACGTCACCAACTGACCTATTGGGTCCACTACCAACAGGACACTCAGTACTAGTAGTTGTAGACTATTACAGCAGATATTATGAATATGATATCATGCAATCTACTACCACAGGAAAAAAAAGGTGATTGATAGTCTGGAGACTATTTTCAGTCGTCATGGTCTCCCATGAACAATCCCATCAGATTGTGGACCACAGTACCTGTCCTCCCAGTTCCAGAACTTCTGCCGGGGAAAATGATGCTGAGCAGAAAGGGAAATCCAAGATCTATGCAGACAACTGTCGCAGAGCCGAACACTCATGACATGGACATCGGAGACCAGGTTCTCCTAAAACAGGACAAAAACAGACAAGTTCAGAACAACCTTCAACACTGTGATCAATATAGAGGGAAAAAATGTGGTTGTTCCATCTCCAACTGGAGCCAGGTATTCCAGCAATACAACATTCATGAAGAGCTATAGAATTGAGGAGCCAAATCCACAACCAAAGGACAGAGACTGACAGAGACTGCGGAAACAGAGTCCTACTCTGAGACATTACATAGAGTCCAAACCAGAGACTGACAGAGACTGCGGAAACAGAGTCCTACTCTGAGACATTACATAGAGTCCAAACCAGAGACTGACAGAGACTGCGGAACAGAGTCCTACTCTGAGACCATATGTGCGGGATCACCACAAAGACCACGGACACCCAAGCTAGTCAGGCCTCACAGACTAATTAAACTGCCACAGAAGTTAACAGACTTAGTCATTTAAATAATGATCCTGTACTCTAAGGGGTAAATAAAACAAGCATAAACTGGAAAAAAAATGACAAGAACAAAGGACTAATGTGAAGACTCTGAATGTTTGAATTATGTTGTGAAAAAGGTGCAAAATGTTGTGTTACGGTAAGAAAATAATAATAATACTGTTTTGTTTTGTTTTTCTTAGTAGTAGGCTTAAAAAGGAAAATCCATTAGGAGAACAGAAATAAGACATTGAACAGATTTCAGTTGTTTATTGGTAACACAACTGTTGCTATACAGGTAAAGAATGAGTGTTGTCGTGTACAGTCGTTATAATTTTCAAAAAAAAAAAAAAAAAAAAAAAAAAAAAAAAAAAAAAAGGTTAAATTGATACACACCTTGATAGGGTTATTGTTCCCATACGGCCATATCTTCAAGTTACAGCGCTTGTTTATGGAAAACAGATGGAATACAAGAGGTGACCACCTGTGCCAATTAGCTGTCTTAGCATGCTCCAAACACCTGTGTGTAAGTGTAACTCGGGAAGAGTAGTGGAAGTGTAGTTTAGTAGGATGGAGGCTTCTGTAACTGCTACAGTGTAGTTTAGTAGGATGGAGGCTGTATGGGTCTGTAACTGCTACAGTGTAGTTTAGTAGGATGGAGGCATCTGTAACTGCTACAGTGTAGTTTAGTAGGATGGAGGCTGTATGGGTCTGTAACTGCTACAGTGTAGTTTAGTAGGATGGAGGCTGTATGGGTCTGTAACTGCTACAGTGTAGTTTAGTAGGATGGAGGCTGTATGGGTCTGTAACTGCTACAGTGTAGTTTAGTAGGATGGAGGCTGTATGGATCTGTTACTACTACAGTGTAGTTTAGTAGGATGGAGGCATCTGTAACTGCTACAGTGTAGTTTAGTAGGATGGAGGCATCTGTTCTACTACAGTGTAGTTTAGTAGGATGGAGGCATCTGTAACTACTACAGTGTAGTTTAGTAGGATGGAGGCATCTGTAACTACTACAGTGTAGTTTAGTAGGATGGAGGCTGTATGGATCTGTAACTGCTACAGTGTAGTTTAGTAGGATGGAGGCATCTGTAACTGCTACAGTGTAGTTTAGTAGGATGGAGGCTGTATGGATCTGTTACTACTACAGTGTAGTTTAGTAGGATGGAGGCTGTATGGGTCTGTAACTACTACAGTGTAGTTTAGTAGGATGGAGGCTGTATGGATCTGTTACTACTACAGTGTAGTTTAGTAGGATGGAGGCTGTATGGGTCTGTAACTGCTACAGTGTAGTTTAGTAGGATGGAGGCTGTATGGATCTGTTACTGCTACAGTGTACAGTCGTGGCCAAAAGTTTTGAGAATGACACAAATATTAATTTCCACAAAGTTTGCTGCTTCAGTGTCTTTAGATATTTTTGTCAGATGTTACTATGGAATACTGAAGTATAATTACAAGCATTTCATAAGTGTCAAAGGCTTTTATTGACAATTACATGAAGTTGATGCAAAGAGTCAATATTTGCAGTGTTGACCCTTCTTTTTCAAGACCTCTGCAATCTGCCCTGGCATGCTGCCGATGAACTTCTGGGCCACATCCTGACTGATGGCAGCCCAGTCTTTGATAATCAATGCTTGGAGTTTGTCAGAATTTGTGGGGTTTTGTTTGTCCACCCGCCTCTTTAGGATTGACCAAGTTCTCAATGGGATTAAGGTCTGGGGAGTTTCCTGGACATGGACCCAAAATATTGATGTTTTGTTCCCAGAGCCACTTAGTTATCACTTTTGCCTTATGGCAAGGTGCTCCATCATGCTGACAAGGTATTGTTCATCACAAAACTGTTCCTGGATGGTTGGGAGTAGTTGCTCTCGGAGGATGTGTTGGTACCATTCTTTATTCATGGCCGTGTTCTTAGGCAAATTTGTGAGTGAGCCCACTCCCTTGGCTGAGAAGCAACCCCACACATGTAGGGTCTCAGGATGCTTTACTGTTGGCATTACACAGGACTGATGGTAGCGCTTACCTTGTCTTCTCCAGACAAGCTTTTCTCCGGATGCCCCAAACAATCTTGAAGGGGATTCATCAGAGAAAATTACTTTACCCCAGTCCTCAGCAGTCCAATCCCTGTACCTTTTGCAGAATATCAGTCTGTCCCTGATGTTTTTCCTGGAGAGAAGTGGCTTCTTTGCTGCCCTTCTTGACACCAGGCCAACCTCCAAAAGTCTTCGCCTCACTGTGCAAGCAGATGCAATCACACCTGCCTGCTGCCATTCCTGAGCATCTCTGTACTGGTGGTGCCCCGATCCCGAAGCTGAATCAACTTTAGGAGACGGTCCTGGCGCTTGCTGGACTTTCTTGGGCGCCCTGAAGCCTTCTTCACAACAATTGAACCGCTCTCCTTGAAGTTCTTGCCTGTGAAGCCCTTTTTGTGCAAAGCAATGATGACGGCATGTGTTTCCTTGCAGGTAACCATGGCTGACAGAGGAAGAACAATGATTCCAAACACCACCCTCCTTTTGAAGCTTCCAGTCTGTTATTCGAACTCCATCAGCATGACGGAGTGATCTCCAGCCTTTTCCTCGTCAACACTCACCTGTGTTAACGAGAGAATCCCTGACGTGATGTCAGCTGGTCCTTTTGTGGCAGGGCTGAAATGCAGTGGAAATGTTTTTTGGGGGGTTCAGTTCATTTGCATGGCAAAGAGGGACTTCGCAATTAATTTCAGTTTATCTGATCACTCTTCAGAACATTCTGGAGTATATGCAAATTGCCATCATACAAACTGAGGCAGCAGACTTTGTGAAAATTGATATTTGTGTCATTCTCAAAACTTTTGGCCAAGACTGTATGTCAGAGAGGCCCAGCATCATCCGGGTTAGGGTTTGGCCCGGGGGTAGGCCATCATTATAAATAAGAATTTTGTTCTTAACTGACTTGCCTAGTTAAATAAAATACATTTTTAAAAAATGTCAGGTTGACGTTAAAGTTCATGTCCAAGTAAAGGGGAATGTCGCGTATTGATGTGACGTGCTGACATATGACGTCACCACAGGAATGTGGGGTTTATTTCAGTGACGGAGTAAAGACATGTTGAAGTTTACCTTCGAGTCTGGTTGAGTTAATGCTGTATAATATCCTAGGTATAGGCTTGAACAAGAGAGGCCGGTAAAACATGCACAATGAGTACGCTGATACGACGCTCACGAACATTTCCTGCCGCCTCTCATAATCCAGACCAAACTCACTCGGAAAGTGGACACATTTTCCCCCTGCTTGAGACCTCACCATATCCTCAAGTTATTTTCAGCCAAACAGGAAATCAGTTCCAGGTAACCGATTGCTAATGATTATTGTTTGTTTTAATGATGCTTGTAACACGGTCTGTAAACCAACACATTCCAGGATGAAACCGCACTGGTTTCCGCGGCCTGGTTTTGTTGTTCCCCAGCTAGTTAGCTGTTAGCCAGTTAGCAACACATCTCCCGTCAAAACCCGTTTGTGTAGCTAGCTAGCTAACATGCTAACTTTATTTCAGGGTCACGGTTGAAGTGTGACTTTTATTTAATAGTTAGCCAGCTGTCGACTCATCTTCAGTAAAATGACTGTACCAAGGAATTAGCTAACCGGCTGCTCATTTGTTTAGCCACAGATTGAAAGGTTGGTTACAAAATATTTGGTTTAGCTATCTAGGTAGCTAGCCAAATTAGCTGGACTAACCGTTGCTAAACTACCCGGCTACAGGTTTATGCAAACAGCTAACGCCTCGATCATACCGACAGTATTATTGCGTTTTGGTACTCCCGAGTGGCGCAGCGATCTAAGGCACTGCATCTCAGTGCTAAAGGCGTCACTACAGACCCTGGTTCGATTCCAGGCTGTATCACAACCGGCCGTGATCGGGAGTCCCATAGGGTGGCGCACAATTGGCCCAGCATCGTTAGGGTTTGGCCAGGGTAGGCCTTCATTGTAAATATAATACTTTGTTCTTAACTGGCTTGCCTCGTTAAAGGTTAAATAAAAGTAATTTCCTATCCAACTGGCACGGCGTTTGCCTTGCAGCATTGATTTGCAGAGGCAGTGCGTTCTGTTTGGTGATTTATGTTGAATTTATTGAACATATGTGTCAAACTGTATGCATAGACGTCTCGACAGAAATGGTAGCAGAATGTGAATGCTGCACACATATCCAGATGACGCTGTGTACCTTTTTGTGCAATAATTCTGTTGGTGTGATCAAGGCATAACCCTTTTTCCATAATATTTTCAAGCAAATTAATACGGAATGTCGACCTAAGAAGCAAAATTCGGTTTTCCATCATAATGATACAGCTGTGACACAGGCAAGAATAACGAAGTACTTCTGGGTCATAGATGTTTTGGAATCCTTCAGAATAAGAGTCCCGTTATTATGAATAAACTGACAAGATGCATGTCTCTCCACTCTAGTAATGGGAGTGGTTGTCCACAAAGCGGCACGGTGGGCTGTCTAGCTCCCCTAGCTCTCCTATCCTTTCTGTGAATTGGTGGATACATCTCATTATTGTAATCCTTTAAAAAAAAGATTTGATGAGGGTTGTTGACGTCAACCGCCTGTATTCAATGGAGAGATTGTATGCTACCGCCATTTACTACCATCTTGGGACAACTCCAGTATAGTGTCCTACTTATATCAGTACACTCGTAACGACTTAAACATTACAAAACTTCTAATTAGATCAAATAAACCTTGTGTCGCAAATAATCATTTTTTTTGTTGACCG
The DNA here is from genome assembly GCF_018296145.1 of Oncorhynchus tshawytscha. Classification (NCBI taxonomy): domain Eukaryota; kingdom Metazoa; phylum Chordata; class Actinopteri; order Salmoniformes; family Salmonidae; genus Oncorhynchus; species Oncorhynchus tshawytscha. Next base: position 309,572 of record NW_024609768.1, read on the forward strand.
AATTCGACACACTCTCATTGACTTCATACAAAAACCGGTTGCTTAGCCAAACAACTGGGGGGAAAACACCACCTGCTGGACGGATACAGATTTGCACCCTAGCTGGGCCTCTCTCTTCCACTTCCTCTCTGTGTGAATACTTTGTAAATTAATAATTAGTGCAGAATTATCCATGTATTTTATCCTTGTAATTATTCTTTGTTTGATAACAAGTATTTCTATAAGATATTGTGGAATGTATTTGTTTATTTCAATCCTAAATGGTCAACAACGTTGTTTGTGTGTGTACTCTTATCTTGTGTACATTGTGCTGCAGTAAAAGGTCCATTCTAGTCAGGAACACTTCAAGTCTCCAAGTCCACTGAGTTTACACCCCCAGGAACACTTCTAGTCTCCAAGTCCACTGAGTTTACACCCCCAGGAGCATCGCTGCTCATTTTGCGGCCCTTAAAGAGTGGCCAATCAGCTTTAATCCACTTGGTTGTCATAATGGACATAAATACTGCACCGTACATAATCGATTGTGTCTAATAAAACCAGGGTCCAGCCTACTCACTAAAGTCCATAGCATACAAGACAGAATGTACGTGTCCAATATAAAAAATCTACTTGGATTGGCTACTCTTTAAGGGCTGCAAAATGAACAGCGACACTTCTCTGGGTGTAAACTCGGTGACAGTGTGAACGGACAGTGACGTTGTGAAGTTGGCAACGATAAGAAGTAGCCGGGAGTAGCAGATAGCGTCGCTAATGCAAATACACCTATTCTGGAAATTCATGAGCTGGCATATATCGCTAGCTCTGACTATGGGAAGCAGATGACTGACTTGTTCCGGCTGAAGATCATTAGTTTGATAACGGATACGAGAGAAGGGTACTAATTGATTGTTTCACAGTGACTCTAAAAGATAATATCATTATTCTCTTCATGGAATAAAGACGTTCCATGAAGAGAACTGAAAGTTATTGAAGACGTGGATGTCGCCTGAGTCGCTGATTTTATTTAGAATTGGGGAGAGAAAAACGGGGGAAAAAACAATTTTCTTCTATTGACAATTTTATATCAAATCAGATGTTTTGTCACCGGTGTAGACTTTTACAATGTGATACTTACTTACGAGCCCAAGTTGCTGGATCGAATCCCCGAGCTGATAAGGAAAAACATCTGTCGTTCTGCCCCTGGCAGTTTAACCCACTGTTCTACCGGGCGCCGAAGACGTGGATGTCGATTATGGCAGCCCCCACACCTCTCTGATTCACAGGGGTTAAATACAGTCCCCACACCTCTCTGATTCACAGGGGTTAAATACAGCCCCCCCCACACCTCTCTGATTCACAGGGGTTAAATACAGCCCCCCACACCTCTCTGATTCACAGGGGTTAAATACAGCCCCCCACACCTCTCTGATTCACAGGGGTTAAATACAGCCCCCCACACCTCTGATTCACAGGGGTTAAATACAGCCCCCCACACCTCTCTGATTCACAGGGGTTAAATACAGCCCCCCACACCTCTCTGATTCACAGGGGTTAAATACAGCCCCCCACACCTCTCTGATTCACAGGGGTTAAATACAGCCCCCCCCCCCACACCTCTCTGATTCACAGGGGTTAAATACAGCCCCCACACCTCTCTGATTCACAGGGGTTAAATACAGCCCCCCACACCTCTCTGATTCACAGGGGTTAAATACAGCCCCCCACACCCTCTGATTCACAGGGTTAAATTCACAGGGGTTAAATACAGCCCCCCACACCTCTCTGATTCACAGGGGTTAAATACAGCCCCCCACACCTCTCTGATTCACAGGGGTTAAATACAGCCCCCCACACCTCTCTGATTCACAGGGGTTAAATACAGCCCCCCACACCTCTCTGATTCACAGGGGTTAAATACAGCCCCCCACACCTCTCTGATTCACAGGGGTTAAATACAGCCCCCCACACCTCTCTGATTCACAGGGGTTAAATACAGCCCCCCACACCTCTCTGATTCACAGGGGTTAAATACAGCCCCCCACACCTCTCTGATTCACAGGGGTTAAATACAGCCCCCCACACCTCTCTGATCACAGTCACAGGGGTTAAATACAGTACCCCCCTTTCCCCCCCCACACCTCTCTGATTCACAGGGGGGTTAAATACAGCCCCCCACACCTCTCTGATTCACAGGGGTTAAATACAGCCCCCCCAACACCTCTCTGATTCACAGGGGTTAAATACAGCCCCCCACACCTCTCTGATTCACAGGGGTTAAATACAGCCCCCCACACCTCTCTGATTCACAGGGGTTAAATACAGCCCCCCACACCTCTCTGATTCACAGGGGTTAAATACAGCCCCCCTTTCCCCTCTGATTCACAGGGGTTAAATACAGTACCCCCCCCCCACACCTCTCTGATTCACAGGGGTTAAATACAGCCCCCCACACCTCTCTGATTCACAGGGGTTAAATACAGCCCCCCACACCTCTCTGATTCACAGGGGTTAAATACACCCCCTTTCCCCTTGTTTTTCACAGGGGTAGACTTTACAGTGAAATGCCCCACACCTCTCTGATTCCCTTGTTTTGTCAAAGGGGTAGACACATTTCAGTTGTAAATGCTGACTGACTTGTTTTGTCACAGGGTAGACTTTACAGTGAAATGCTGGAGGTACCCCCTTTCCCCTTGTTTTGTCACAGGGGTAGACTTTACAGTGAAATGCTGACTGACGAGTAGACTTTACAGTGAAATGCTGACTGACGAGGTACCCCTTTCCCCTTGTTTTGTCACAGGGGTAGACTTTACAGTGAAATGCTGACTGACGTACCCCCTTTCCCCTTGTTTTGTCACAGGGGTAGACTTTACAGTGAAATGCTGACTGACGAGGTACCCCCTTTCCCCTTGTTTTGTCACAGGGGTAGACTTTACAGTGAAATGCTGACTGACGAGGTACCCCCTTTCCCCTTGTTTTGTCACAGGGGTAGACTTTACAGTGAAATGCTGACTGACGAGGTACCCCCCTTTCCCCTTGTTTTGTCACAGGGGTAGACTTTACAGTGAAATGCTGACTGACGAGGTACCCCCCCTTTCCCCTTGTTTTGTCACAGGGGTAGACTTTACAGTGAAATGCTGACTGACGAGCCCTTTCTCAACAATGCAGAGTTAAAAAGTAAAATGAGAATAGTAAAACAATCAAATACAAGGCGTAGCGTTACCAAGTCTGTCTGTGTGAGGTGACATGGTGACATGGATAGTCAGATTTAATATAATAGTTTGATTAAAATGTGCTTTGCAAGAAGAGCGGTTTCTCTAATAATAATCCCGTTTCCATGGAAACATCTGAAATCCGGCTACCCGATGGCACTCTGATAAATGCAGAAGATTACAACTCAAAATAAATGTTCTACCACAGCGATCATGTTATTTAAAAAATTTTTTTAAGCACATTTGATTCTGAGTTCGGACATAGAAATAGTTTTCACAAACAAAATGTTATAAGACAGTTATAATACATTCAGTTGTTCTGACTTCACTTTGCATTTAACAGGGAGGCTCGCTTTGCTGTTGCCAGCACATGTGCAGATCAAATGCAATCAGCTGGAATTTCGATTTCAAATGCAATTAGCTGGAATCCCGATTACAAATTCAATTAGCTGGAATTTCGATTTCAAATACAATTAGCTGGAATCCCGATTACAAATTCAATTAGCTGGAATTTCGATTTCAAATACAATTAGCTGGAATTCCGATTTTTAAATACAATTAGCTGGAATCCCGATTTTTAAATACAATTAGCTGGAAAGTCCCAGATTTTTAAATACAATTAGCTGGAATCCCGATTTTTAAATACAATTTGCTGGAGTCCCGGTGTTTTATGCTACATGTCCTATAGTCTGAAAGGCTCAGAAAACCTTGTTTTAATGGGGCGTTGATGCTTGCTTTGATTTTTGACCGTATACCGATTTTAAGATAAGCAGAGTAAGGTGTTTACATGACTATTGGATAATCAGATTAACAGACCTGAGGTAGTTGAGGTAATATATGCATGTATTTTGGTTTACACAGACCTACTCCTTCAAAGGTTTACATAGATACTCCTTCAAAGTGGAACACAGACCTACAGAACCTTCAAAGGTTTACACAGACCTACTCCTTCAAAGGTTTACACAGACCTACTCCTTCAAAGGTTTACACAGACCTACTCCTTCAAAGGTTTACACAGACCTACTCCTTCAAAGGTTTACACAGACCTACTCCTTCAAAGGTTTTTCTTTATTTTTTACTATTTTTAGTAGTGAAGACAAACTATAAACTGGCACATGGAATCATGTAGTAACTCAAAAAGTGTTAAACGAATGCTTTTCCAATGGTCTTCAAGGAGTTCCCCCATATGCTGAGCACTTGTTGGCTGCTTTTCCTTCACTCTGCAGTCCAGCTCATCCCAAACCATCTCAGTTGGGTTGAGTGGTTGTGGAAGCCAGGTCATCTGATGCAGCATTCCATCACTCTCCTTCTTGGTCAAATAGCTCTTACACAGCCTGGAGGTGTGTTGGGTCATTGTCCTGTTGAAAAACAGATGATAGTGGGACTAAGCTCAAACCAGATGGGATGGCATGTCGCTGCAGAATGCTGTGGTAGCAATGCTGGTTAAATGTGCGTTGAATTCAAAATAAATCACAGACAGTGTCACCAGCAAAGCACCATCACACCACCACCTCCATGCGTCACAGTGAGAACCACACATGCGGAGATCATCCGTTCACCTACTCTGCGTGTCAAAGACACGGTGGTTGGAACCAAGAATTTGGACTCATCAGAACAAAGGACAGATTTCCACCGGTCTAATGTCCATTGCTCATGTTTCTTGGCCCAAGCAAGTCTCTTCTTATTGGTGTCTTTTAGTAGTGGTTTCTTTGCAACAATTCGACCATGAAGGCCTGATTCCACGCAGTCTCCTCTGAACAGTTGATGTTGAGTTGTGTCTGTTACTTGAACTCGGTGAAGCATTTATTTGGGCTGCAATCTGCGGTGCAGTTAACTCTAATGAACTTGTCCTCTGCAACAGGGGAAACTCTGGGTCTTCCGTTCCTGTGGTGTTCCTCATGAGAGCCAGTTTCATCATTGCGCCTGATGGTTTTTGTGCACTTGAAGAAACGTTCAAAGTTCTTGAAATGGTCCGTATTGACTGACCTTCAGGACTGTCGTTTCTCTTTGCTTATTTGAGCTGTTCTTGCCATAATATCGACTTGGTCTTTTACCAAACAGGGCTATCGTCTGTATACCACCCCTACCTTGTCACAACTCTACTGATTGGCTCAAACGCATGAAGAAGGAAATAAATTCCACAAATGAACTTTTAACAATGCACACATGTTAATTGAAATGCATTCCAGGTGACTACCTCATGAAGCTGGTTGAGAGAATGCCAAGAGTATACAAAGCTGTCATCAAGGCAAAGGGTGGCTACTTTGAAGAATCTCAAATATAAAATACATTTTGATTTGTTTGACACTTTCTTTGGTTACTACATGTTTCCATATGAGTTATTTCATAGTTTTGATGTCTTCACTATTATTATACAATGTAGAATAAAGAAAGAAAAACCCCTTGAATGAGTAGGTGTGTCCAAACTTTTGACTGGTACTGTATGTACAGTGTGAAAGTGTGTGTTTTACAGTGCCTTGCGAAAGTATTCGGCCCCCTTGAACTTTGCGACCTTTTGCCACATTTCAGGCTTCAAACATAAAGATATAAAACTGTATTTTTTTGTGAAGAATCAACAAGTGGGACACAATCATGAAGTGGAACGACATTTATTGGATATTTCAAACTTGTTTAACAAATCAAAATCTGAAAAATTGGGCGTGCAAAATTATTCAGCCCCTTTACTTTCAGTGCAGCAAACTCTCTCCAGAAGTTCAGTGAGGATCTCTGAATGATCCAATGTTGACCTAAATGACTAATGATGATAAATACAATCCACCTGTGTGTAATCAAGTCTCCGTATAAATGCACCTGCACTGTGATAGTCTCAGAGGTCCGTTAAAAGCGCAGAGAGCATCATGAAGAACAAGGAACACACCAGGCAGGTCTGAGATACTGTTGTGAAGAAGTTTAAAGATGGATTTGGATACAAAAAGATTTCCCAAGCTTTAAACATCCGAAGGAGCACTGTGCAAGCGATAATATCGATAATACGACGCTAGGCCAATTGTGCATCGCTCCACAGACCTCCTGGTCGCGGCCGGCTACGACAGAGCCTGGGCGCGAACCCAGAGTCTCTGGTGGCACAGCTGGCGCTGCAGTACAGCGCCCTTAACCACTGCGCCACCCGGGAGGCCCACTTAGATACATTTTTGTTGTCTTTTCTGGAGCTATACCACGATCTAGGTTTGTGAAAATCACCCTGAACTCTTTTGGTCGCCTCTTTTTATTTTTTTATTTTTTTTAGATCTACCCAACCTACCATGTCTGAACCAGGTTCTGGTTGTGGTGTTCCAGCCCAGAGAAGCTCACAGCAGGGTCCAGAGTTGCTGTCAGTGAACCTGGGGTACTGCAGTCAAACAGTGGAACTCAATGTGATTGTAAAGGAGGAGGGCGAGGAGAGAGAAATCAATGAGCGGGAGGAGGACAGGGCCTCTGTTGACTCAGGTAAATTCAGGCTAACATCCTCTCTGGTTCAGAGGTAAACAACCCAAAATAAGCATTGATTTTCTGGTTCATTAAGAAATGTAAACATATGCTTTTGGTTGTTGAATAAAATGTTAATTCAGAATATTTAAGGAAGTTAGCAGGCTAACTCATTGATTCTGCTTTGTAGTATAACCCTCAGGCTTCTGTATGTGTAAAAAAATGTCTACCGACCATTGCGCAATGCACTGTATTTTGACAATGGCGGCATTATTTATGTGCAATGCAACAAGCCCCTTGCAAAAGTATTTCTTTCAATACACTGTTAATCCTAATTAATGTTGAATCCTGCATTATGATAAAATACTTTGTTCCTCTGTCTGTTTCTTACCCTATATCTGTTCATTTTCTTACAGGAGAGATCCCCAACCCAGACTCGGTCAACGAGCCCAGTTCCACAGCATCAAGACTGCCTGGTTGTGGGAGTTACCCCTGTCCTCAATGTGAGAAGTGTTTCAGTCGAGCAGGAGACCTGAAGACTCATCAGAGATCGCACAGTGGAGAGAAGCCTACCTGTATTTTCAATGTGATTGTCAAAGAGGAGGACGGTGACTGTACTCTCAATGTGATTGTCAAAGAGGAGGAGGATGAGAAGGAAAAGAGAGGAGTTGAGGAAGAGAAGGAAACTAGTGGTATAGTTGACCCAGATACATCAAGACTTCGTGGTCGTTACCCCTGTCCTCAATGTGGAAAGAGTTTCAGTTCCTCAGGTAATCTAAAGAATCATCAAAGAGTTCACAATGGAGAGAAACCTTACCACTGCTCCCAATGTGAAAAAGGTTTCAGTCGAGCAGGAGACCTGAAGACTCATCAGAGATCGCACAGTGGAGAGAAGCCTCACCACTGCTCTCTTTGTGGGAAGTATTTCAGTCGAGCAGGAGACCTGAAGACTCATCAGAGATCGCACAGTGGAGAGAAGTCTGCCAGTACTTTCAATGTGATTGTCAAAGAGGAGGAGGATGAAAAGGAAATTGATGAGACGGTAAAGAGAGAAGTTAAGGAAGAGCAGGAACCTAGTGGTCTAGTTGACCCAGATACATCAAGACTATCTGGTCGTGGTCGATTCCCCTGTCATCAGTGTGGGAAGAGTTTCCGTTCCTCAGGTAAACTAAAGAATCATCAAAGAGTACACACTCGAGAGAAACCATTTCACTGTGCCACATGTGGGAAGAGTTTCCGTGAAAAATTCAACCTCACGAGACATGAGAAGGTACATAGTGGGGAGAAGCCATATCACTGCACCCAGTGTGGGAAAAGCTTCAATCGTTCTGGAAGTCTTAAGGAACATCAAAGAGTACATACAGGGGAGAAGCCTTACCACTGCTCTCTTTGTCAGAAGAGTTTTAGTCAGCCAGGAAACCTTAAGAAACATCAGAGAATACATACAGGGGAGAAGCCTTACCGTTGCTCTCTGTGTGGAAATAGTTTTTGTTTTGCTGGAAACCTAAAGAATCATCAGAGATCACACTGTGGAGAGAAGCCTTACCGCTGCTCTCAGTGTGGGGAGGGATTCCCTCAACTAAAAAGTCTTAAAAGTCATCAGAAAATACATATTGGAGAGACGTCTCCCTCTACTTTCAATGTGATTGTCAAAGAGGAGGATGGTGACTGTACTTTCAATGTGATTGTCAAAGAAGAGGAGGATGGGAAGAAAATTAGAGAAGTTGAAGAGGACAACAACAACAGTGGTGTAGTTGACCCAGATACATCAAGATTGCCTGATCGGGGTCGTTACCCCTGTCCTCAATGTGGAAAGATTTTCAGTTCCTCAAGTAATCTTAAGAATCATCAAAGAGTACACACTGGAGAGAAACCTTTCCTCTGCTCCCAATGTGGGAGGAGTTTCAGTGAGAAAGTAAACCTTAAGAGACACGAAAGAGTACATAGTGGAGAGAAGCCTTACCACTGCACCACATGTGGGAAGAGCTTCAATCATTCAGGAAGTCTTAGAGATCATCAGAGAATTCATACAGGGAGAAACCTTACCACTGCTCACTTTGCGGAAATAATTTTCGCTTTGCAGGAGACCTAAAGAATCATCAGAGATCACACAGTGGAGAGAAGCCTTACCAATGTGCTCGGTGTGGAGAGGGATTCACTCAGCTAAGAAGTCTAAGAAGTCATGAGAGAATATCCATTGGAGGGAAGCCTGCCTGTGCTTTCAATGTGATTGTCCAAGAAGAGAGAGAAGTTGAGGGAGAGGAGAGTGATGTGAAATAAACGTGAAGTGAGGATATATAAGCTAACTATAGGTATTGATATTCACACCTATCCTTGCAATGGTGTCATGGACTGCACCATTTAGGGCTATCTTCTTTTACTTCTGAGTGAATTGGAAGTTCACAAATGAACTCAACTTGAATACCACCACCGCCTAATGTGCTAGAGTGTATAAATCTGACCTTTATTTTGACAGGGAGTCATTACTGAGACCGAGGTCTCTTTTCCAGATGAGGCCTGTATAGCACCACAATACACATTAATACACAATAAACACATGCAACTACCCATTCATAAACAGAATATACACAGTGTTATACACAACATGACACAAAGTAAAACACAATCATAAAAAAACAGACATTCTTTCGCAACAAGGTCCCATAACAACTGTCTGAAATGCCCTAGAGGCACCAATTCCTCCAATTTTAAAATGCATTGTAGATTATTCGACACACGCACGGCACAAGGAAACCAAATGCTGATCTACCGAACTCTGTAGACACCAATGGAGTCTCTAGAGTTAACCAACCCCATGAACGGGGTTTGAGTTTTAAAAAAGGGTTTTCCTGCACAACTGTAAAATCAGACTGTAGCCTTTGTCACAGCCAGGTCAGCAGTCGGGGTAATTCCGTAACGTAATAGTGTCATCCGTATTTAGATGAGATCGAGACAAGATCGTTAACAACTATAGTGGTTGCTGTAATAGTGCTATTCCCAGGCCTAAAGCCTGATTGGTTTACGTTAACAATACATGTCTCATTGTAAACCAGGCTGTAATAGTGCTATTCCCAGGCCTAAAGCCTGATTGGTTTACGTTAACAATACATGTCTCATTGTAAACCAGGCTGTAATAGTGCTATTCCCAGGCCTAAAGCCTGATTGGTTTACGTTAACAATACATGTCTCATTGTAAACCAGGCTGTAATAGTGCTATTCCCAGGCCTAAAGCCTGATTGGTTTACGTTAACAATACATGTCTCATTGTAAACCAGGCTGTAATAGTGCTATTCCCAGGCCTAAAGCCTGATTGGTTTACGTTAACAATACATGTCTCATTGTAAACCAGGCTGTAATAGTGCTATTCCCAGGCCTAAAGCCTGATTGGTTTACGTTAACAATACATGTCTCATTGTAAACCAGGCTGTAATAGTGCTATTCCCAGGCCTAAAGCCTGATTGGTTTACGTTAACAATACATGTCTCATTGTAAACCAGGCTGTAATAGTGCTATTCCCAGGCCTAAAGCCTGATTGGTTTACGTTAACAATACATGTCTCATTGTAAACCAGGCTGTAATAGTGCTATTCCCAGGCCTAAAGCCTGATTGGTTTACGTTAACAATACATGTCTCATTGTAACCAGGCTGTAATAGTGCTATTCCCAGGCCTAAAGCCTGATTGGTTTACGTTAACAATACATGTCTCATTGTAAACCAGGCTGTAATAGTGCTATTCCCAGGCCTAAAGCCTGATTGGTTTACGTTAACAATACATGTCTCATTGTAAACCAGGCTGTAATAGTGCTATTCCCAGGCCTAAAGCCTGATTGGTTTACGTTAACAATACATGTCTCATTGTAAACCAGGCTGTAATAGTGCTATTCCCAGGCCTAAAGCCTGATTGGTTTACGTTAACAATACATGTCTCATTGTAAACCAGGCTGTAATAGTGCTATTCCCAGGCCTAAAGCCTGATTGGTTTACGTTAACAATACATGTCTCATTGTAAACCAGGCTGTAATAGTGCTATTCCCAGGCCTAAAGCCTGATTGGTTTACGTTAACAATACATGTCTCATTGTAAACCAGGCTGTAATAGTGCTATTCCCAGGCCTAAAGCCTGATTGGTTTACGTTAACAATACATGTCTCATTGTAAACCAGGCTGTAATAGTTTTCCCAGGCCTAAAGCCTGATTGGTTTACGTTAACAATACATGTCATCATTGTAAACCAGGCTGTAATAGTGCTATTCCCAGGCCTAAAGCCTGATTGGTTTACGTTAACAATACATGTCTCATTGTAAACCAGGCTGTAAAGTGCTATTCCCAGGCCTAAAGCCTGATTGGTTTCGTTAACAATACATGTCTCATTGTAAACCAGGCTGAATAGTGCTATTCCCAGGCCTAAAGCCTGATTGTTTACGTTAACAATACATGTCTCATTGTAAACCAGGCTGTAATAGTCTATTCCCAGGCCTAAAGCCTGATTGGACGTTAACAATACATGTCTCATTGTAAACCAGGCTGTAATAGTGCTATTCCCAGGCCTAAAGCCTGATTGGTTTATGTTTTAACAAACATGTCTCATTGTAAACCAGGCTGTATAGTGCTATTCCCAGGCCTAAAGCCTGATTGGTTTTCCAATACATGATTGGTTTTTAACCAAGTTTACATGTCTCATTGTAAACCAGGCTGTAATAGTGCTATTCCCAGGCCTAAAGCCTGATTGGTTTACGTTAACAATACATGTCTCATTGTAAACCAGGCTGTAATAGTGCTATTTTTTAAAAGCCTGATTGGTTTCCTGTAAAGTAACAATACATGTCTCATTGTAAACCAGGCTGTAATAGTGCTATAGGCCTAAAGCCTGTATACTTAACAATACTGTCTTATTAGTAAACCAGGCTGAGTCTATTAGGCCTAAAGCCTGATTGGTTTACGTTAACAATACATGTCTCATTGTAAACCAGGCTGTCAGGCCTAAAGCCTGATTGTAGTATATACATGGGGCTAGTCCAGGCCTAAAGCCTGATTGGTTTACGTTAACAATACATGTCTCATTGTAAACCAGGCTGTAATAGTGCTATTCCCAGGCCTAAAGCCTGAGTTTATAACAATACATGTCTCATTGTAAACCAGGCTGTAATAGTGCTATTCCCAGGCCTAAAGCCTGATTGGTTTACGTTAACAATACATGTCTCATTGTAAACCAGGCTGTAATAGTCTATTCCCAGGCCTATAAGCCTGATTGGTTTACGTTAACAATACATGTCTCATTGTAAACCAGGCTGAGTGCTATTCCCAGGCCTGGGGCCTGATTGGTTTACGTTAATACATGTCTCATTGTAAACCAGCTGTAATAGTGCTATTCCCAGGCCTAAAGCCAGATTGGTTTACGTTAACAATACATGTCTGATTGTAAACCAGGCTGTAATAGTGCTATTCCCAGGCCTAACTGCCTGATTGGTTTACGTTAACAATACATGTCTCATGTAAACCAGGCTGTAATAGTGCTATTCCCAGGCCTAAAGCCTGAGGGGTTTAGTAACAATACATGTCTATTGTAAACCAGGCTGTAATAGTGCTATTCCCAGGCCTAAAGCCTGGTTTAGTTAATATATACATGATTGGTGCTTAGGCCTAAAGCCTGATTGGTTTACGTTAACAATACATGTCTCATTGTAAACCAGGCTGTAATAGTGCTATTCCCAGGCCTAAAGCCTGATTGGTTTACGTTAACAATACATGTCTCATTGTAAACCAGGCTGTAATAGTGCTATTCCCAGGCCTAAAGCCTGATTGGTTTACGTTATACATGTCTCATTGTAAACCAGGCTGTAATAGTGCTATTCCCAGGCCTAAAGCCTGATTGGTTTACGTTAACAATACATGTCTCATTGTAAACCAGGCTGTAATAGTGCTATTCCCAGGCCTAAAGCCTGATTGGTTTACGTTAACAATACATGTCTCATTGTAAACCAGGCTGTAATAGTGCTATTCCCAGGCCTAAAGCCTGATTGGTTTACGTTAACAATACATGTCTCATTGTAAACCAGGCTGTAATAGTGCTATTCCCAGGCCTAAAGCCTGATTGGTTTACGTTAACAATACATGTCTCATTGTAAACCAGGCTGTAATAGTGCTATTCCCAGGCCTAAAGCCTGATTGGTTTACGTTAACAATACATGTCTCATTGTAAACCAGGCTGTAATAGTGCTATTCCCAGGCCTAAAGCCTGATTGGTTTACGTTAACAATACATGTCTCATTGTAAACCAGGCTGTAATAGTGCTATTCCCAGGCCTAAAGCCTGATTGGTTTACGTTAACAATACATGTCTCATTGTAAACCAGGCTGTAATAGTGCTATTCCCAGGCCTAAAGCCTGATTGGTTTACGTTAACAATACATGTCTCATTGTAAACCAGGCTGTAATAGTGCTATTCCCAGGCCTAAAGTCTGATTGGTTTACGTTAACAATACATGTCTCATTGTAAACCAGGCTGTAATAGTGCTATTCCCAGGCCTAAAGCGTGTACATGAGATCGATATACTGAACAATACGTTTTCCATTCACACAGAAAAGCTTATTTTGTGCACAAATTTGTTTACGTCCTTGTTATTGAGCATTTTTTCTTTTGTTAAGATAATCCATCCACCTGACAGGTGTGTCATATCCAGAAGCTGATTAAATAGCATGGTCATTACAGCATGAACATTGACAAACTGATGTCCCCCAGCCTTTATTAGTCTAGTCATGGTACAAACATGACATCTGGCCTCCCCGAGTGTCACAGCGGTCTAAGGCACTCTACTGTCTTTCTTTTGAATGCACAGATGACACAATAAACAACTATATCTAACCCGAACTACCACAGTATCATGTTAAAGGGACATTTCACAATTACATAGTCATAATCTCAAGCACCACCCCCAACATCAACATTTGTGAAAATGGCACATTTTTATGTTTTGCAGTAAAATATATAGAGGAATATGTGTTTCCAATGACATCAGTGTGATTTTAACCAATTATCAGGAGGCGTTGTTTACTAATTACCTACTAATTGGTTGATGATGTCATCACATATGTTGATGTTGGGGTGGTGCTTGAGATGATGAATATGTAGTATGTTTTTTTAAATTACATTATTTCCTGTTAAAGTAACGTATGTATGACTAACATGTAAAACAGTAGCATAGTCTATAGAGGCCTGTATACTGGGGCTGAGTCTATATGTAGTATATACTGGGGGCTGAGTCTATATGTAGTATATACTGGGGGCTGAGTAGTATATACTGGGGCTGAGTCTATAGTATATACTGGGGGCTGAGTCTATATGTAGTATATACTGGGGCTGAGTCTGTATATACTGGGGGCTGAGTCTATATATATAGTATATACTGGGGGGGCTGAGTCTATATGTAGTATATACTGGGGGCTGAGTCTATATGTAGTATATACTGGGGGCTGAGTCTATATGTAGTATATACTGGGGCTGAGTCTATATGTAGTATATACTGGGGGGGCTGAGTCGATATGTAGTATATACTGGGGGCTGAGTCTATATGTAGTATATACTGGGGGCTGTATATACTGGGGCTGAGTCTATATGTAGTATATACTGGGGCTGAGTCTATATGTAGTATATACTGGGGGCTGAGTCTATAGTAGTATATACTGGGGGCTGAGTCTATATGTAGTATATACTGGGGGCTGAGATATGTAGTATATACTGGGGGCTGAGTCTATATGTAGTATATACTGGGGCTGAGTCTATATGTAGTATATACTGGGGGCTGAGTCTATATGTAGTATATACTGGGGGCTGAGTCTATATGTAGTATATACTGGGGCTGAGTCTATAGTCTATATAGTATATACTGGGGCTAGTATATACTGGGGGCTGAGTCTATATGTAGTATGTACTGGGGCTGAGTCTATATGTAGTATGTACTGGGGGCTGAGTCTATATGTAGTATATACTGGGGGCTGAGTCTATATGTAGTATATACTGGGGGCTGAGTCGATATGTAGTATATATGTAGTATATACTGGGGGCTGAGTCTATATGTAGTATATACTGGGGGCTGAGTCTATGTAGTATATACTGGGGCTGAGTCTATATGTATATATATATATATATATATATATATATATGTAGTCTATATATATATATATATATATATAGTGTATACTGGGGGCTGAGTCTATATGTAGTATGTACTGGGGGCTGAGTCTATATGTAGTATGTACTGGGGGCTGAGTCTATATGTAGTATATACTGGGGGCTGAGTCTATATATAGTATGTACTGGGGGCTGAGTCTATATGTAGTATGTACTGGGGCTCAATGTCCCAAATGGTGCACTATTCCCTCTATAGTGTACTACTTTCGGCGATGGGCCCTATTCTGTAGTGCACTACATTTGACCATGGGCCCTATTCTGTAGTGCACTACTTTCGACTATGGGCCCTATGGGCTATTCTATTGAATACAAAATAAGTCCATAGACTCCAGTAGAATTCAGTTGTGGATATGTTTTATACCTGATTAAACTCAGTAGAAGGGCTGGTTTGTAATTGACATAAAATGTATTGTTATGTCATGATCTGGATGGAACCTGTGTTTTTTTAAATTTTGTTCTGTTCCGGAACAGTATAGATCCCTTTCGTTGTCAGTTCTGGTTCTGTTCCTTGAAATTCCGTTTTTCTTTTCTGTTCCCTGAACTGGTTCCAACCCCTGGTTTAGAATATTGTAAAGTATCCATTAATTAAATAATAAATGCTAACAAACTGTAATCTTCTTCTTCATTGAAGGTGGATGATGTTGGTAGATTGTCTTTGTCCATGAAAAGTCAGTATTGTATCAAGGTGATGATAAATCACAAGATTAAAAGATGCCAGACACTCACTGCATTGTTGGAAAAATATAACATCACACTGCAGACCGCACAACGCGCATCCAACCCGGAAGCCAGCCGCACCAATGTGTCGGAGGGTACACCGTGCAACTGGCAACCTTGGTTAGCGCTCACTGCGCCTGGCCCGCCACAGGAGTCGCTGGTGCGCGATGAGATAAGGACATCCCTACCGATCAAGTCCTCCCTAACCCGGACGACGCTAGGCCAATTGTGCTTCGCCCCACAGTTACGACAGAGCCTGGTCGCGAACCCAGGGACTCTGATGGCACAGCTGGCGCTGCAGTACAGCGCCCTTAACCACTGCGCCACGAGCCCTGAATGCTGATTGGCTGACAGCCGTTGGTATATCACAGTATGACAAAACATGTATTTTTACTGCTCTAATTACATTGGTAACCAGTTTATAATAGCAATAAGGCACATCGGGGGTTTGTGGTATATGGCCAATATACCTCCGCTAAGGACTGTACCCAGGCACTCCGCTTTCAGTCGTGCATAAGAACAGCCCTTAGCAGTGGTATATTGGCCATATACCACACCCCCTCCGGCCTTATTGCTTAAACACAAGAGGCTACTCTGGTGAATGTTTGTATTGAATGGGAAATTGTTTTGCACTCCATGTAACGTTGCGCTTGGAACACAAGAGAAGGTCGACAATCAAGTCACTTCGAATCAGCAAAGTATATGAGAATGTCAGAACAGTTCCCACAGCAGCGGCAGATCACCATGACTGAAGTGGTAGCAGGGAAGACTGGCAAGCGCTGAAAGAATCAAGGTGAGTGGCGTTTTACTCCGCTACTCTTGGCTTTAGTAGGGTGGTCGGCGCTCTGCTCTCCCCAGTGTGTCTATGGAGAGCGCTGCTCAAAGCGCTGAGTGCAATTTGTCAGCTTTGCGGTATTAAACTTAATACGTTTGACGAAAGCACAATCTTTCCATTTTTTTTCCGAAAGCACATATCCATATATTTATATGTAGATATTCTTATTCCATCCCTTTAGATTTGTGTGTATTGGGTAGTTGTGAAATTGTTAGATTACTTGTTAGATATTGCTGCACTGTCGGAACTTGAAGCCAAGCATTTCGCTACACTCGCATTAACATCTGCTAACCATACAATAGCAACATGAGGATAATAAAGGATAACAGATGCTGTACACTGTTGTAATAATATAACATCACACTGCTGATAGAAATATAATGTAATGACAGCTGTCTTGTTTTGGTTGAGAAATGTATTTTCGTTTGTTTTGCCTGACTTCTTTCCGTCGGAGGCCGGTAAAACATGCACAAACACTACGCTGATATGACGCTCACGAACATTTCCTGCGGCATCTCATAATCCAGACCAAACTCACTCGGAAAGTGGATACGTGTTTCCCGCTTGCTCTACGAGACCTCACCATATCCAACTATTTTCAGCCAAACAGGAAATCAGTTCCAGGTAACCTATTGCTAATGATTATTGTTTGTTTTAATGATGCTTGTACACGGTCTGTAAACCAACACATTCCAGGATGAAACCGCACTGGTTTCCGCGGCCTGGTTTTGTTGTTCCCCAGCTAGTTAGCTGTTAGCCAGTTAGCAACACATCTCCCGTCAAAACCCGTTTTGTGTAGCTAGCTAACATGCTAACTTTATTTCAGGGTCACGGTTGAAGTGTGACTTCCATTTCATTGTTTAGCCACAGGCCTTTTGGTAGCCCGTCATTGCAAATAAGCAACTGAAATTAATAGTTAATGTATGTGTGTTATGTTAAATATAGAGGAGGGAATAAACGGGATCAGAAATATCAACTAGGAAGCAAGTCGCAGCAATGAACAATTGAGTGCGTGCGCGTACACGGGGTTCGGAACAACACCAGCTACCAGTTTATGCAAACGTCGAATCCCAATGCTTCGAACACACAGTGGTTTTGCGCAAAATGCTATGCTGCAACAGTTCAACCTTCAGCTACCATTTCTGTCAAGCCGTCCAGGCATACACTTTTATACGTACATTCGATAAATTCATGAATATAGGCAATGCTGTAAAGCAAACACAGTGTCCCATTGGAAATAAATGAATGTACTTCTGGTGTACCAAAATACAATGATACTGTTGGTGTGATCAAGGCGTAACACTTTCAAGCAAAGTAAGAAGGAATATCGACATAAGAAGCAAAATTCCATCAAAATAATAAAATACAGTTGTGAAACAGACAAGAATAAGGAAGTAATTCCTGGTCAAGGATCTTTTGGAATCCTTCAGAATAAGAGTCCTGTCATGGATATATGGATATACTGACAAGATGCATGTCTCTCTGTCCTAATAATGGGAGTGGTTGTCCACAAAGCGGCACGGTGGGCTGTCTAGCTCCCCCCTATCCTTTCTTTGAATTGGTCGATACATCTCATTATTGTAATCCTTATAAAAAAAAATTTGATGAGGGTTGTGGACGCCAACCGCCTGTATTCAATGGAGAGAGATGGATCAAATCAAATGTTATTGGTCACATACACATGGTCAGCAGATGTAAATGCAAGTGTAGCGAAATGCTTGTGCTTGTAGTTCTGACAGTGCAGTAATATCTAACAAGTAATCTAACAATTCCACAACAACTACCCAATACACACACATCTAAAATCTATGTAAAGGAATGGAATAAGAATATATACATGTAAAGATATGGAAAAGTCTGTATGTAGGTAGCAGCCTCTCTGTGTTAGCGATGGCTGTTTAACAGTCTGATGGCCTTGAGATAGAAGCTAATTTTCAGTCTCTCGGTCCCAACTTTGATGCACCTGTACTGACCTCGCCTTCTGGATGGTAGCGGGTGAACAGGCAGTGGCTCGGGTGGTTGTTGTCCTTGATGATCTTTTTGGCCTTCCTGTGACATCGATTTGCAGGAGGTGTCCTGGAGGTAGTTTGCCCCCCGATGATGCCTTGTGCAACCACACCACCCTCTGGAGAGCCGTAGCCATGCATATTCATGGCATGACGCTATCTCGAGACTCCAATGTTTTTTCTAAAAGTTGTGTGTCATGCATGTCACGTGTCCTACTTGCATCAGTACACTTGTAACGACTTAAGGATGACAACTTCTATTCGATCAAGTAAACCTTGTGTAGCAAATAAGCCATGACTTTTTTGTTGATCAAAATCGACACTTGTTTACCTCCAAACAAAAACTCCCTGCTTGGTGGGCGAAACAATGAGAAAGCGCCACCTGCTGGAGGGAGACTGATTTTCAGCCGAGTTGAGACTCTCTCTTCCTCTGGTTATACTTTGTAAATAAAATTCTATAAGATATTATGTGATTTATTTGTTTATTTTTTCCAGACTAAATGGTCAACAATGTGTTCTGTGAGAAGTCCTATTAATTATTGTCCACAATTATATTTTATACTAGTTATCGTACAAAGAATAATTACAATATTTATATAAAATAGTTATTTGTTAATTTTTTCAAGTCTAAATGGTCAACAATGTGTCTTATTAGTTATTGCACCTTACACAATTATCTGTACGCGACTGAGTTTACACCCCCAGGAACACTTCTAGTTTCCAAATCCACTGAGTTTACACCCCCAGGAGCGTCTCTCTTTTTTCGTAATTGAATCGCAATTGGATATCACGAAATTGGGGACAGAAAGGGGGTAAAATACACACAAAAAAACAATTCTAAACTACTTTTAACAATTTCCACTGAAAATTATTGACAGTTTTTGCTGTTTGGTGCTGTCATTGTTACCAAACTTTGTAGAATTTTCTGTGTAAATTGTTCAAATTAGTCCTTGTGCATGGAGTTGTATGGTTTGTATTCATTGCTTGAATATGCTTGTACTCAACAGCCAGTGTTTTTCTTCACTTATGGCCTAATCTGACTGGCGGTTGCCGTCAATCCTATGTTTATTTTATGTAAAAAGGTTTTCTGCTGGACGGGATGTGTGGTTAGCTAGCTTAGATACATGTTTGTCTTTTCTGGAGCTATACCACGATCTAGGTTTGTGAAAATCACCCTGAACTCTTTTGGTCGCCTCTTTTTTTTAGATCTACCCAACCTACCATGTCTGAACCAGGTTCTGGTTGTGGTGTTCCAGCCCAGAGAAGCTCACAGCGGGCTCCAGAGTTGCTGTCAGTGAACCTGGGGTACTGCAGTGAAACAGTGGAACTCAATGTGATTGTCAAAGAGGAGGAGGAGGAGAGAGAAATCAATGAGCGGGAGGAGGAAGAGCGAGAGGATGACAGGGACTCTGTTGACTCAGGTAAATTCAGGCTAACATCCTCTCTGGTTCAGAGGTAAACAACCCAAAATAAGCATTGATTTTCTGGTTCATTAAGAAATGTAAACATATGTTTTCGGTTGTTGAATAAAATGTTAATTCTGAATATTTAAGGAAGTTAGCTGCCTAACTCATTGATTCTGCTTTGTAGTATAACCCTTCTAAAACTGTTTGAATGATGTATGTGTAAGAAGGAAGGTGAGTGCCCCCCCCCCCAAAAAAAATGTCTACCGACCATTGTGCAATGCATTGTAATTTGAAAATGGCGGCATTATCTATGTGCAATGCAACAAGCCCCTTGCAAAGTATTTATTTCAATCCACTGTTGATCCTAATTCATGTGGAATCCTGCATTAACTTCCTGGTGACACATGGGGGCAGTTTTGAGTAGCTTGGGTGAATAAGGTGCCCAGAGTAAACTGCCTGCTACTCTGTCCCAGATGCTAATATATGCATATCATTACTAGTATTGGATAGAAAACACTCTGACGTTTCTAAAACTGTTTGAATGATGTCTGTGAGTATAACATAACTCATATAACATGTTAGGCGAAAACCTGAGAAAAATCCAACCAGGAAGTGGGAAATCTGAGGCTTGTAAGTTTAAAAAAAAACTCAGCCCTTACTGTAGAAACAGTGGGATATTGGTTATATTGCACTTCCTAAGGCTTCCACTAGATGTCAACCGTCTTTAGAAACTGGTTTGAGGATTCTACTATAAAGGAGGGGCTCATAGGAGCTGTTTGAGTCAGTGGTCTGGCAGAGTGCCTTGGGCTCATGACGCGCGGTCGTGAGAGAGGTAGCTTCCTTTCCATTGCTTTTCTACAGACAAAGGAATTCTCCGGTTGGAACATTATTGAACATTTATGTTAAAAACATCCTAACGATTGATTCTATACTTAGTTTGGCATGTTTGTACGACCTGTAATATGATTTTTTGAACTTTTCATCCGACGTTCGGCTGGACCTGAACACGGGTTTGGATTTGTTTACCAAACGCCCTAACAAAAGACTCTATTTGGACATAAATGATGGACATTATCGAACAAATCAAACATTTATGGTGGAACTGGGATTCCTGGGAGTGCATTCTGATGAAGATCATCAAAGGTAAGTGAATATTTATAATGCTATTTCTGACTTCTGTTGACTCCACAACATGGCGGATATCTATATGGCTTGTTTTGTTGTCTGAGCGCTGTACTCAGATTATTGCATGTTTTTTTTAAATCTGACACAGCGGTTTCATTAAGGAGAAGTATATCTCTAATTCCACATGTAACACTTGAATTTTCGTCAACATTTATGATGAGTATTTCTGTAACTTGAAGTGTCTCTCTGTAAAATCAATGCATGTTTTAGAACTATTGAACGTAACTCGCCAATGTAAAATGAGATTTTTTAATATAAATATGCACTTTAGCGAACAAAACATACATGTATTGTGTAACATGAAGTCCTATGAGTGTCATCTGATGATGATCATCAAATGTTAGTGATTAATTTTATATATATTTCTGCTTTTTGTGACTGCTATCTTTGGCTGGAAACATGGCTGGATTTTTATGTGACTTGGTGATGACCTAACATAATCGTTTGTGGTGCTTTCGCTGTAAAGCATTTTTGAAATCAGACACTGTGGCTGGATTAACGAGAATTTTATCTTTAAAATGGTGTTTGATACTTCTATGTTTGAGGAATTTTAATTATGAGAGTTTTGTTGTTTTGAATTTGGAGCCCTTCACTTTCACTGGCTGTTGGCGAGGTGGGACGCTAGTCCCACATATCTCATAGAGGTTAAGCTAAAATACTTTGTTCCTCTGTCTGTTTCTTACCCTATATCTGTTCATATTCGTACAGGAGAGATCCCCAACCCAGACTCAGTCAAGGAGCCCAGTTCCACAGCATCAAGACTGCCTGGTTGTGGGAGTTACCCTTGTCCTCAATGTGGGAAGTGTTTCAGTCGAGCAGGAGACCTGAAGACTCATCAGAGATCGCACAGTGGAGAGAAGCCTGCCAGTACTTTCAATGTGATTGTCAAAGAGGAGGAGGATGAAAAGGAAATCTATGAGACGGTAAAGAGAGAAGTTAAGGAAGAGCAGGAACCTAGTGGTGTAGTTGACCCAGATACATCAAGACTATCTGGTCGTGGTCGATTCCCCTGTCATCAGTGTGGGAAGAGTTTCCGTTCCTCAGGTAATCTAAAGAATCATCAAAGAGTACACACTCGAGAGAAACCATTTCACTGTGCCACATGTGGGAAGAGGTTCCGTGAAAAATTCAACCTCACGGGACATGAGAAGGTACATAGTGGGGAGAAGCCTTACCACTGCACCCAGTGTGGGAAAAGCTTCAATCGTTCTGGAAGTCTTAAGGAACATCAAAGAGTACATACAGGGGAGAAGCCTTATCACTGCTCTCTTTGTCAGAAGAGTTTTAGTCAGCCAGGAAATCTTAGGAAACATCAGAGAATACATACAGGGGAGAAGCCTTACCGTTGCTTTCTGTGCGGAAATAGTTTTGGTTTCGCTGGAAACCTAAAGAATCATCAGAGAGCACACTGTGGAGAGAAGCCTTACCACTGCTCTCAGTGTGGGGAGGGATTCCCTCAACTAAAAAGTCTTAAAAGCCATCAGAAAATGCATTTTGGAGAGACACCTGCCTGTACTTTCAATGTGATTGTCAAAGAGGAGAAGGATGAGAAGGAAATGAGAGAAGTTGAAGAGGACGACAATAGTGGTATAGTTGACCCAGATATATCAAGACTGCCTGATCGTTACATCTGTCCTCAATGTGGAAAGAGTTTCAGTACCTCAAGTAATCTCAAGAGTCATCAAAGAGTACACACTGGAGAGAAACCTTTTCTCTGCTCCCAATGTGGGAGGGGTTTCAGTGAGAAAGTAAACCTTAAGAGACACGAAAGAGTGCACAGTGGAGAGAAGCCTTACCACTGCACCACATGTGGGAAGAGCTTCAATCATTCAGGAAGCCTTACAAATCATCAGAGAATTCATACAGGGGAGAAACCTTTCCACTGCTCACTGTGCGGAAATAATTTCCGTTTTGCTGGAGACCTAAAGAATCATCAGAGATCACACAGTGGAGAGAAGCCTTACCACTGCTCTCAGTGTGGCGAGGGATTCACTCAGCTAAGAAGTCTAAAAAGTCATGAGAGAATATCCATTGGAGGGAAGCCTGCCTGTGCTTTCAATGTGATTGTCCAAGAAGAGAGAGAAGTTGAGGGAGAGGAGAGTGATGTGAAATAAACGAAGTGAGGATACATAAGCTAACTGTAGGTATTGATATTCACACCTATCTTAGAAATTGTGTCTTTTGTGACAACATGGTCATGGACAGCACCATTTAGGGCTATCTTCATCTTCTTTTACTTCTATGAGTATATTGAAGTTCACAAATAGGCCTGTGGCTGAGTCTATATAGGCCTGTATACTGGGGCTGAGTCTATATAGGACTGTTTACTGGGGCTGAGTCTGTTTATAGTATATACTGGGGCTGAGTCTATATATTGTCTATACTGGGGCTGAGTCTATATATATATATAGTATATACTGGGGCTGAGTCTATATATAGAATATACTGGGGCTGAGTCTATATACAGTGCCTTGCGAAAGTATTCGGCCCCCTTGAACTTTGCAACCTTTTGCCACATTTCAGGCTTCAAACATAAAGATATAAAACTGTATTTTTTTGTGAAGAATCAACAACAAGTGGGACACAATCATGAAGTGGAACGACATTTATTGGATATTTCAAACTTGTTTAACAAATCAAAAACTGAAAAATTGGGCGTGCAAAATTATTCAGCCCCCTTAAGTTAATACTTTGTAGCGCCACCTTTTGCTGCGATTACAGCTGTATGTCGCTTGGGGTATGTCTCTATCAGTTTTGCACATCGAGAGACTGAAATTTTTTCCCATTCCTCCTTGCAAAACAGTTCGAGCTCAGTGAGGCTGGATGGAGAGCATTTGTGAACAGCAGTTTTCAGTTCTTTCCACAGATTCTCGATTGGATTCAGGTCTGGACTTTGACTTGGTCATTCTAACACCTGGATATGTTTATTTTTGAACCATTCCATTGTAGATTTTGCTTTATGTTTTGGATCATTGTCTTGTTGGAAGACAAATCTCCGTCCCAGTCTCAGGTCTTTTGCAGACTCCATCAGGTTTTCTTCCAGAATGGTCCTGTATTTGGCTCCATCCATCTTCCCATCAATTTTAACCATCTTCCCTGTCCCTGCTGAAGAAAAGCAGGCCCAAACCATGATGTTGCCACCACCATGTTTGACAGTGGGGATGGTGTGTTCACTGATTGTGATGAGCTGTGTAGTATATACTGGGGCTGAATCTATATATAGTATATACTGGGGCTCAATGTCTCAAATGGGGCTCTATTCCATCTATCTCTCAGACTCCAGTAGAATTCAGTTGTGGATATGTTTTATACCTGATTAAACTCAGTAGAAGGGCTGGTTTGTATTGACATAAAATGTTATGTCATAATCTGGATGGAACCTGTGTTTTTTTAGAATATTGTTCTGTTCCGGAACAGTATAGATCCCTTTCGTTGTCAGTTCTGGTTCTGTTCCTTGAAATTCCATTTTTCTTTTCTGTTCTCTGAACTGGTTCCAACCCCTGGTTTAGAATATTGTAAAGTATCCATTAATTAAATAATAAATGCTAACAAACTGTAATCTTCTTCTTCATTGAAGGAGGATGATGTTGGTAGATTGTCTTTGTCCATGAAAAGTCAGTATTGTATCAAGGTGATGATAAATCACAAGATTAAAAGATGCCAGACACTCACTGCATTGTTGGAATATTATAAACTGTCTGGTTTGAGCCCTGAATGCTGATTGGCTGACAGCCGTTGGTATATCAGACAGTATGACAAAACATGTATTTTTACTGCTCTAATTACATTGGTAACCAGTTTATAACAGCAATAAGGCACCTCGGGGGTTTGTGGTATATGGCCAATATACCTCCGCTAAGGACTGTTACCAGGCAGTCCGCTTTCAGTCGTGCCTAAGAACAGCCCTTAGCAGTGGTATGTTGGCCATATACCACACCCCCTCTGGCCTTATTGCTTAAATATAAGAGGCTACTCTGGTGAATGTTTGTGATGAATGGAAAGTGGATAATCTACTTTACACACAATCTCTGCTCTACTTGTTCAGCTTCCCAGAGAAGAGGCTACACCGGAGAATATTTGTGATGAATAAAGTGTGGTGCTCGTTTTATGAAGTTAGATCAAAAAACTGATTCAATTTAGGATCATAGGCTGAGTTTACACAGGCAGCCAAGATCTGATGTGAAAAAAATGTCATGTGATTGGTCAAAAGACCAATGAATGGAGAAAAAAACCTCAATTGGGCTGCCTGTGTAAACGCAGTCATAATGGCAGTATTCTATATTTGTGCTCACCCTCTTCACATTTCTCAACATGAGTTTAAGAAATATATAATTCTTCAAGTCTTAGATCTTGGGTTATGGAGAGTGTTATTTTGAAGTAGCCTACAGTGTTGTGAATTATGTACAGTGAATGTATGAGAATGTCAGAACAGTTCCCACAGCAGCGGCAGATCACCATGACTGAAGTGGTAGCAGGGAAGACTGTGGCAAGCGCTGAAAGAATCAAGGTGAGTGGCGTTTTACTCCAACTTTTACTCCGCTACTCTTGGCTTTATTAGGGTGGTCAGGACTCTGCTCTCCCCAGTCTACTCTTGGCTTTAGTAGGGTGGTCGGCACTCTGCTCTCCCCAGTCTGTCTATGGAACTCTGCTCAAAGCGCTGAGTGTCTATGGAACTCTGCTCAAAGCGCTGAGTGTCTATGGAACTCTGCTCAAAGCGCTGAGTGTCTATGGAACTCTGCTCAAAGCGCTGAGTGTCTATGGAACTCTGCTCAAAGCGCTGAGTGTCTATGGAACTCTGCTCAAAGCGCTGAGTGTCTATGGAGCGCTGCTCAAAGCGCTGAGTGTCTATGGAGCGCTGCTCAAAGCGCTGAGTGTCTATGGAGCGCTGCTCAAAGCGCTGAGTGTCTATGGAGCGCTGCTCAAAGCGCTGAGTGTCTATGGAGCGCTGTGTCAAAGCGCTGCGCTGAGTGTCTATGGAGCGCTGCTCAAAGCGCTGAGTGTCTATGGAACGCTGCTCAAAGCGCTGAGTGTCTATGGAGCGCTGCTCAAAGCGCTGAGTGTCTATGGAGCGCTGCTCAAAGCGCTGAGTGTCTATGGAGCGCTGCTCAAAGCGCTGAGTGTCTATGGAGCGCTGCTCAAAGCGCTGAGTGTCTATGGAGCGCTGCTCAAAGCGCTGAGTGCAATTTGTCAGCTTTGCCGTATTCAACTTAATACGTACGACGAAAGCACAAGCTTTCTGAATTTAAAAAGAAATGGTAATACCGTTTTAAAAGGACATATCAACCACAATACTCTATTTTTACGTTTTCTGTTCTTCACCTCCCTTTGAGAAAAAAATCACAATCTAGCATTTTGAAGACAACAAAAATCGATGCTCAAATTGAAAGCGATTGATGAGCTTTGAATCTATTTGTTTTGTTTGAGAGAGAATGTGAGTGGGAATGGGAGGTGCATCTTGTGTTGATAGCAAGCCCCAAGCCTGATGGAGAGGAGAGGTGTGTGAGTGGATTATGATACATGGATATATATATTTCATCTAATTCATTGGTGCAATTGTTGTTTTTCAGATTTGTGAAGATTGGGTACACACTTGCACAACAGTCAACATGCCCCTTTCCAAAAGTTGATCACCCCTCAATGAGGCAGTTTCTGAAGGAGAAAGTCATCAATGGAGGTGCCGTCCCTGGATACCAACAACTACAGGAAAAGTACTCGGGAGACGTCTATGAAGGAAGAACTCGAGCAACATCTTGCAGGGAAGTGTCAGTGGCTATCATCTTTGATGAAACCCCAGATGTTGAAGGAACATGTGTACTAAACATCCTCATGGTGCCACTTGAAAAGGATTCCTCGGGGAGAATGATTGGCTACCTCGCAGAGACGGTGTTTCTGGAGCAGTGCAAACCATTCAACAGTTTCCATGGCGGTGGTGAAATGTCTACAAGACTACAGTATCTCCAATGATGACGTCTTTGTCTTTGACACAGAGAGAGAGAGAAATGCTGCGTACATGAAGAAAGCCTACAAAAGCTGCACTTCAGTCATTGTTCCCCCAACTCCCTGCACATAACATGCATGGCTCACATCATGAATCTGATAGGGAGTGCTTTCCCACAAACCTTTTAATCAGCTGAACACATTCATGCTAAGTTTTTTCGCAGATATTTTACCAGACAGGGGCACGCAAAAGAAAATACCTTACCTTCCTCGCCAACAAACTGGCAGGACGGAAGAGAGCGACTATGGCTCCCAATCCATGTGCAACATGCTGCCATGCTGTGTTGTCATGTGTTGGTACCATGCTGAGTTGCTGCCATTCTGTGTTGTCATGTGTTGCTGCCATGCTGTGTTGCTGCCATTCTGTGTTGTCATGTGTTGCTGCCATGCTGTGTTGCTGCCATTCTGTGTTGTCATGTGTTGCTGCCATGCTGTGTTGCTGCCATTCTGTGTTGTCATGTGTTGCTGCCATGCTGTGTTGCTGCCATTCTGTTGTTGTTCATGTGTTGCTGCCATTCTGTGTTGCTGCCATTCTGTGTTGTCATGTCTGTGTTGCAGCCATCTGTGTTGTCATGTGTTGCAGCCATGCTGTGTTGTCATGTGTTGCAGCCATGCTGTGTTGTCATGTGTTGCTGCCATTCTGTGTTGTCATGTGTTGCAGCCATGCTGTGTTGTCATGTGTTGCAGCCATGCTGTGTTGTCATGTGTTGCAGCCATTCTGTGTTGTCATGTGTTGCTGCCATGCTGTGTTGTCATGTGTTTGCTGCCATGCTGTGTTGTCATGTGTTGCTGCTGCCATGCTGTGTTGTCTGTGTTGTCATGTGTTGTTGTGTTGTCATGTGTTGCAGCCATGCTGTGTTGTCATGTGTTGCTGCCATGCTGTGTTGTCATGTGTTGCTGCCATGCTGTGTTGTTGTCTTAGATCTCTTCATGTAGTGTTGTCTCTATTGTCGTGATGTGTGTTTTGTCCTATAGTTTTATTTAATGTATCAAAAGGCCTCCCCGCAGGAGGTAGGCCGCCATTGTAAATAAGAATTTGTTCTCAACTGACTTGCCTCGTTAAATAAATACAGATGGAAATACAGGTATGATTTAAATCTACATGCAATTGCTTAAGTCATTGTCATAACATTGTAATTACGCCATAATGTCATTTCATATTTCATAGTCATACTTCCTATGTTCCTCTTTTTTAAATTCTGTCATTCAAAGGTGTGTGGCCAAAGTGCACCACAGTCTGTAGAGAAACTCCACGAGATGCTACAAGATCACGAGCTGGTTCAGTTGCTGCAGATTCAACTGAACATCATGGCAGACAAGTGCAAAGTCATCCAAAGTGCTGTACAGAAACCCAGCCTAAAACCCCAAACCACAAGCAATGCAAGTGTAGAAGCACGATGGCTAGGAAAACCCCCTAGAAAAGCCAAAACTTAGGAAGAAACCTAGAGAGGAACCAGGCCTTGGTCAGCCCCCCCCACCTCTCATTATGTTCAGAAAAAGAGCTGTGTTTGTGTTCAAAAAAGCACGTTGTGTCTAATTGTTCTCATGGAAGATGAACTTGAGATATGTCTTAATTGCAGATTGGACCCCAGGTGTTTATTTTGTCCTAGTTTAATCTTTTTTTATGGGGGAATGCACTTTTCTTATGTTGGAGCTAGCTTTCATCCCATTTTGTTTGTTCAGGAAAATTTGAGCACTTTAAGCGTTTCTAATGGTTTTAGTATTATGTATTCTGCTTATAATCTATATAAAACTGACCACATATGACTTTATTGCTTTATATGAAATTAACGTGAGAAAAAAAAAACGTATCACAGAATTTCCGAAAAGCATCCACAAAATCAAGTAGAAATCAGAAAAGAATTTCGCGAAATCCTGTATTATGTTGGTAGATTGTCTTTATTGATGTCAGTATAGTCGCTTTAAATAATGCCACTTAATATGTTTACATATCTTACATTACTCATCTCATATGTATATATACTGTATGTTATACAATCTATTGCATCGTGCCTATGCCTCTCGGTCATCTCATCCATATATTTGTATGTACATATTCTTATTCTATCCCTTTAGATTTGTGTGTATTGGGTAGTTGTGGAATTGTTAGATTACTTGTTAGATATTACTGCACGGTCGGAACTACAAGACAAGCCTTTCGCTACACTCGCATTAACATCTGCTAACCATGTGTGACCCATACAATGGATTTGATAGTAACATGATGATAAAAGGATAACAGATGCTGTACACTGTTGTAATAATATAACATCACACTGCTGATAGAAATATAATGTAATGACAGCTGTCTTGTTTTGGTTGAGAAATGTATTTTCGTTTGTTTTGCCTGACTTCTTTCCGTCGGAGGCCGGTAAAACATGCACAAACACTACGCTGATACGACGCTCACGAACATTTCCTGCCGCATCTCATAATCCAGACCAAACTCACTCGGAAAGTGGATACGTGTTTCCCGCTTGCTCTACGAGACCTCACCATATCCAACTATTTTCAGCCAAACAATTAGCTACAGGAAATCAGTTCCAGGTAACCTATTGCTAATGATTATTGTTTGTTTTAATGATGCTTGTAACACGGTCTGTAAACCAACACATTCCAGGATGAAACCGCACTGGTTTCCGCGGCCTGGTTTTGTTGTTCCCCAGCTAGTTAGCTGTTAGCCAGTTAGCAACACATCTCCCGTCAAAACCCGTTTGTGTAGCTAGCTAGCTAACATGCTAACTTTATTTCAGGGTCACGGTTGAAGTGTGACTTTTATTTAATAGTTAGCCAGCTGCCGACTCATCTTCAGTAAAATGACTGTACCAAGGAATTAGCTAACCGGCTGCTCATTTGTTTAGCCACAGGCCTTTTGGTAGGCCGTCATTGCAAATAAGAATTTGTTGTTAACTGATCTGCCTAGTTAAATAAATAAAACAACTATTTGGTTTAGCTATTTAGGTAACCAGCTAGCAAAATTAGCAGGACTAAACGTTGCTAAACTAACGTTTACAGGTTGTGCCCCGAAAATCAACCTGCCAGAATTCAGCCCCCCCTTCTGCGTGAACACGCACGCTCTTCTACATTTTCTTGCCTGCCGAAATCTCCCCCCCGTTCTAATTTCCTTAATTTTGTGCCTAGAGTCAAGTACTTCCGGTGGCACACACTACTGGTCAACACGTGCCACCAAAATCCTGTCAAATACTTCATATAGAACAAACTTCGCGTCAGGATATGCAACCGAAATGAAAAAATAATGTATGTGTTATATTAAATATTATATTAAACATGCCTTCTGGGTGGTAGCGGGGTGAACAGGCTGTGGCTTGGGTGGTTGTCGTCCTTGATGATCTTTTTGGCCTTCCTGTGACATCGGGTGCGGGACGTGCCCTGGAGGGCAGGTAGTTTGTCCCCCCCCACGCATGTCACGTGTCCTACTTATATCAGTACATTCGTAACGACTTAAGGATGACACAACTTCTATTCGATGAAGTAAACCTTGTGTAGGAAATAAGCCATTACTTTTTTTTGTTGACCAAAATTGACACACTCATTGACCTCCATACAAAAACTCCCTGCTTGGTGGGCAAAACAACAAGAAAAACGCCACCTATTGGAGGGAGACAGATTTGCAGCCGCGTTGGGCCTCTCATCCACTTCCTCTCTGGGTATATTTTGTAAATAAAAGTATTTCTATAAGATATTATGTGATTTCTTTGTTTATTTGTTTATTTTTTCCAGACTAAATGCTCAACAATGTGTTCTGTGTGTAGTTATTGTCCACAATTATCAATATATTTTATACTAGTTATCATACAAAGAATAACTAAAATATTGTTATAAAATATTGTTATTTATTAGTTATTTTTTTCAAGTCTAAATGGTCAACAATGTGTGTCCTCCTATCATTTATTGCACCTTACACAATTTTCTGTATGTTGTGCTGTAGTAACAGGTCCATTCTACCCAGGAATACTTCTAGTTTCCAAGTCCACTGAGTTTACACCCCCAGGAACACTTCTAGTTTCCAAGTCCACTGAGTTTACACTCCCAGGAACACTTCTAGTCTCCAAGTCCACTGAGTTTACACCCCCAGGAACACTTCTAGTCTCCAAGTCCACTACACCCCCAGGAACAAGTCCACTGAGTTTACACCCCCAGGAGCGTCTCTTTTCGTAATTGAATCGCAATTGTTTATACACACACAAAAAAACAATTCTAAACAACTTTTAACAATTTCCACTGAAAATTATACAAACACGGTGCAGATTGACAGTTTTTGCTGTTTGGTGCTGTCCTTGTTACCAAACTTTGTAGAATTTTCTGTGGAAATTGTTCAAATTAGTCCTTGTGCATGGAGTTGTATGGTTTGTTTAACTTTTTATTCATTGGTTTTTCATACATTTTAAAGTGACATCTCTGTGTCTACATCACTCTGTTACCTAGAATTAGGGCCAATTCCTAACACAAGAAAATGCTTGTGTTGCCTAATAGCCTATAGGTGAATGTTTGAATAGGCTACTGAGGATGGGGTGGTAATTTCAATCACTGTATGTCTCAATGTATCATATATTAGTAATGAATTTGAACTGAATATGCTTGTACTCAACAGCCAGTGTTTTTCTTCACTTATGGCCTAATCTGACTGGCTGTTGCCGTCAATCCTATGTTTATTTTATGGAAAAAGGTTTTCTGCTGGACGGGATGTGTGGTTAGCTAGCTTAGATACATTTTTGCTGTCTTTTCTGGAGCCATACCACGATCTAGGTTTGTGAAAATCACCCTGAACTCTTTCGGTCTTCTCTTCTTTTAGATCCACCTCTAGCCTACCATGTCTGAACCAGGTTCTGGTTGTGGTGTTCCAGTCCAGAGAAGCTCACAGCAGGGTCCAGAGATGCTGTCAGTGAAGCTGGGGGACTGCAGTCAAACAGTGGAACTCAATGTGATTGTCAAAGAGGAGGAGGAGGAGAGAGAAATCAATGAGGGGGAGGCGGAAGAGCGAGAGGAGGACAGGGACTCTGTTGACTCAGGTAAATTCAGGCTAACATCCTCTTTGGTTCAGAGAGTTGAACAACCCAAAATAGCTATTGATTTTCTGGTTCATTAAGAAATGCAAACTTAGATATGTTTTTGGTTGTTAAGTCAATTAGAGCATGCCAATTTCAAGTTAATCTTTCAAAAAATATATATATTTCTGAATATTTAGGCAGGTTAGCTGGCTAACTCATTGATTCTGCTTTGTATTATACCCCTCAGGCTTCTGTATGTGTAAGAGGGAAGGCGAGTGTCTACCGACCATTTGGCAATGCATTGTAATTTCACAATGCCATTATCTATGTGTGATGCTATGCAACAAGCCCCTTGCAAAGTATTTATCTCAATACTCTGTTAATCCAAATTAATGTTGAATCCTGCATTGGTAAGCTTAAAGCCTTTGTTTCTTTGTCAGTTTCTGACCATATATATGTTCATATTCTTACAGGAATGAGCCCCAACCCAGACTCAGTCAACAAGCCCAGTTCCACAGCATCAAGACTACCTGGACAAGGGAGTTATTCGTGCCCTCAATGTGAGAAGAGTTTCAGTTCCTCAACTATTCTAAAGAATCATCAAAGAGTACACACTGGAGAAAAACCTTTCCACTGCTTGGCATGTGGGAAGAGTTTCAGTGAGAAAGTAAACCTTAAGAGACACGAGAGAGTACATAGTGGAGAGAAGCCTTACCACTGCACCCAATGTGGGAAGAGCTTCAATCATTCTGGAAGCCTTAAGGAACACCAGAGAATACATACAGGGGAGAAGCCTTACCACTGCGCTCTTTGTAGAAAGCATTTCAGTCAGCCAGGAAGCCTTAAGAAACACCAGAGAATTCATACAGGGGAGAAACCTTACCACTGCTCACAGTGTGGAAAGAATTTTCGTTTCGCAGGAGACCTAAAGAGTCACCAGAGATCACACAGTGGAGAGAAGCCTTACCACTGTTCTCAGTGTGGCGAGGGATTCACTCAGCTCAGGCGTCTTAAACGTCATCAGAGGATACACATTGGAGGGAAGCCTGTCTGTGTTTTAAATGTGATTGTCAAAGAGGAGGAGGTTGAGAGGGAAATCAAAGAGGAGGAAAAGCGAGAAGTTGAGGAAGAGGAGGACAATAGTGGTATTGTTGACCCAGATACATCAACATTACCTGGTTGTAGTCTTTACCCCTGCCATCAATGTGGGAAGAGTTTCCGTTCCTCAAGTAATCTACAGAATCATCAAAAAGTACACACTGGAGAAAAGCCTTACCACTGCTCTGAGTGTGGGGAGGGATTCACTCAGCTACTACGTCTTAAAAGTCATCAGATAATACACAATGGAGGGAAGCCTGTTTGTGAGTTAAATGTGATTGTCAAAGAGGAGGAGGTTGAGAGGGAAATCAAAGATGAGGAAAAGCGAGAAGTTGAGGAAGAGGAGGACAATAGTAGTGTAGTTGACCCAGATACACCAAGACTGCCTGATCGTGGTCGTTACCCATGTCATCAATGTGGGAAGAGTTTCCGTTCCTCAAGTAATCTAAAGAATCATCAAAGAGTACACACAGGAGAGAAACCTTACCACTGCTCCCAATGTGGGAGGGGTTTCAGTGAGAAGGTAAATCTTAAGAGACATGGCAAAGTACATAGTGGAAAGAAGCCTTATCACTGCACCCAATGTGAGAAGAGCTTTAATTATTCAGGAAGCCTTAAGGAACACCAGAGAATACATACAGGGGAGAAGCCTTACCACTGCTCTCTATGTGGTAAGAGTTTCAGTCAGCCAGGAAACCTTAAGAAACATCAGAGAATACATACAGGGGAGAAGCCTTACCACTGCTCTCTTTGCGGTAAGAGTTTCAGTCAGCCAGGAAACCTTAAGAAACATCAGAGAGTACATACAGGCGAGAAGCTTTACCACTGCTCTCATTGTGGGGGGTTCACTCAGCTAAGAAGTCTTAAAAGTCATGAGAAAATACACATTGGAGGAAGCCTGCCTGTGCTTTCAATGTGATTATCAAGGAGGAGGAGGAGGAGGAAGAAAAGAAAGAAGTTGAGGGAGAGGAGAGTGACGTGAAATAAAGGTGAAGTGAGAATACATATAGTTATTGAAATTCACACCTATCCTTGCAATTGCATCTTCTGTGACGGCATGGTCATGGGCAGCACCATTTGAGTTTTAAAAATCAGTAAGGGTTTTCCTGCACAACTGTAAAATCAGACTGTAGCCTTGTCACAGCCAGGTCAGCAGTCGGGGTAATTCCGTAACGTAATAGTATCATCCGTATTTAGATGAGATCGAGACAAGATCGTTAACAACTATATTGGTTGCTGTAATAATGCTATTCCCAGGCTTAAAGCCTGATTGGTTTACGTTAACAATACATGTCTCATTGTAAACCAGGTTGCCAGTCCGGGCCTAAGCCTGTGTTCCTGGCCTTGACCCAAGCATCATTTATTTAATGAATTATTTCTGAACAGGATACCACCTCCTAATGTGCTACAGTGTGTACAGTCTGAACAAGATACCTCCTCCTAATGTACTGCAGTGTGTACAGTCTGAACAGGTACAAAACCAAGGTTGGTGATTTACTGCTACCTGCAGTTATGGAATGTTATCTCAGGACTATAAATTCATTGGTTGACTCCTCCTCCTGACCTCCTCCTGACCTGGATGGAATTATACGACCTGGATATAGTGCACTACATTTGACCATGATTTTTGGAATGAGATGTTGGACGAGCAGGTGTCACACTACATCGGTTGCCACTACAAACGTATCTTCCTTTATCTACTACCAAACATAGAAACGCTCCATTTTCACATCTGCTGATATTGGGTTGGTGCTTGAGGTTATGAATATGTAGTAGAATGTTTTTGAAATGTCCCTTTAAAAGGTACGTATGCCCATGTACACGACTAACATTTAAATGTAAAACAGTTGACAGTAGCATAATCTATATTTGACTTGAGCTGAATACTGGGGCTGAGTCTACATATTGTACATACTGGGGCTGAGTCTACATATAGTATATACTGGGGCTGTGTCTTTATATAGTACATACTGGGGCTGAGTCTACATATAGTATATACTGGGGCTGAGTCTATATGTAGTATATACTGGGGGTTGAGTCTATATATAGTATATACTGGGGGCTGAGTCTATATATATTATATACTGGGGCTGAGTCGATATAGTATATACTGGGGGCTGAATGTCCCAAATGGCGCGCTATTCACCCTGTAGTGCACTACTTTCGACTATGGGCCCTATTCTGTAGTGCACTACATTTGACTATGGGCCCTATTCTGTAGTGCACTACTTTTGACTATGGGCCCTATTCTGTAGTGCACTGCATTTGACCATGGGCCCAATTCAGTTGTGGATATTTTTTTATACCTGATTAAACTCAGTAGAAGGGCTGGTTTGTATTGACATAAAATGTATTGTTATGTCATGATGGAACCGGTGTTCCTTTCAGGGTTTGGAACCTGAAAGTATTTTCCAATTATTTTGTTCTGAACAGAACTGTTATTGTTTTTTTGTTCCATTCCAGCAAAGTAAAGTTCTGAAACATGACACACTGGGCATCTTGTTGTTATGACATGTATTATCTGTTATGACATGTATTATCTGTTATGACATGTATTATCTGAATTAGGTCCAGGGAAGTATACCTACGGAGGAGCGGCAAATTCTTATCAATGACAGCCTAGGAACAGTGGGTTCAACTGCCTGTTCAGGGGCAGAACGACAGATTTGTACCTTGTCAGCTCGGGGGTTTGAACTTGCAACCTTCTGGTTACTAGTCCAACGCTCTAACCACTAGGCTGCCCAGGGAAGTATACCTACGGAGGAGCGGCTTCTATGATGAAACTTTGAATGTCTTTGAACTTCAGAGAGTTGGCTTTAACTAACGTTGGACCAGAACTATCCCTTAATCATGACTCTCAGTTCCATTACAGTACAGATAATGCCTCCTAGAGTTTTGGAAAGCTAGACCAGAGCTAGCTAACAAGCTATCTAGCTAACAAGCTTGTGTGTGCAGAACAGCACCAGAATTCAAATAAAATCTTACCTTTTTCATAGTTAATGAATCCAATGTGAAAAGTGATAACTATAGTATCCTTAACTAGCATTGAAATAGTTCATCAATGTTCTCTAATTAAACCTCTCTCTCCGTAATGTCTGAATCACGCCTGTAATGTCAGTAGGTACAGTAGACTATGCATGCTTCGGTGGGAGGGGAGGGGGAATGTAGCCTACACACTGGCAAATATTTTCAGCAGGCAGACACTGGAATACGTTTCTGAGTGTATAGGGACTGAAGAAAAAAAAGCCTGGAATGTAAAAGAACATTATTAGCCAGTTCCCATACTTTTAACATCACTGTTCTGTTCCGGAACAGTATAGATCCCTTTCGTTGTCAGTTCTGGTTCTGTTCCTTGAAATTCCGTTTTTCTTTTCTGTTCCCTGAACTGGTTCCAACCCCTGGTTTAGAATATT
The DNA here is from genome assembly GCF_018296145.1 of Oncorhynchus tshawytscha. NCBI lineage: Eukaryota > Metazoa > Chordata > Actinopteri > Salmoniformes > Salmonidae > Oncorhynchus > Oncorhynchus tshawytscha. Next base: position 346,038 of record NW_024609768.1, read on the forward strand.
GTAAAGTATCCATTAATTAAATAATAAATGCTAACAAACTGTAATCTTCTTCTTCATTGAAGGTGGATGATGTTGGTAGATTGTCTTTGTCCATGAAAAGTCAGTATTGTAGCATGGTGATGATAAATCACAAGATTAAAAGATGCCAGACATTAATTGTTGGAATAATATAACATCACACTGCAGGCCTGTGTAGGATGATCTACTTTACACACAGTCTCTTCTCTACTCGTTCATCTGCCCAGAGAAGAGGCTACTCTGGTGAATGTCTGATGAATAAAGAGTGGTGCTCGTTTAATAAAGTTAGATCAACGCTTAATAAAGTTAGATCAACGCTTAATACAGTTAGATCAAAATCAAATTTTCGAGCTCTACCCGTAGATTTTGCGGTGACGTAGTGTCCCCATGAGTGACAGAACACTGAGCCAATCACGGAGCAACTAGAGAACATTACTGTCCCACGACCAAAGAAGGCACTGAGCTAGGCTGAAACACTTGCATTTTGGAGCTGCCTTACTCAAGAAAGCAAAAAAAAGAGACCAAGTTTGTATGTGGCTTTATTATCTCAATGTTTTATTTATTATCTCAATGTTTTATTTATTTTACATTGTTTGCAAACAAATGTGACATGTATTAATGCCAAAATAACATGCAAAACAGCCAACAATAAAAAATTTAAAAAAATATATATATAAAAAAAAATATATATATATATATATATATATATATATATATACACACATACAGTACCAGTCAAAAGTTTGGACACACCTACTCATTCCAGGGTTTTTCTTTATTTTTACTATTTTCTACATTGTATAATAATAATGAAGACACCAAAACTATGAAATAACACATATGGAATCATGTAGTAACCAAAGAAGTGTAAACAAATCAAAATATTTCTTATATTTGAGATTCTTCAAAAAGAACGCAGCACAGCTATGCAGTTACCCATACGTGGGACTGGGGCAAAAACTCCCTATTTTCAGCCACAGACTAAAAAAAAAGTGATGTATCTGTCAGATGGCCAAAACATGCACAACTACAACAGCTGATATGACACTCACAGACATGTATGGCAGTGCTCCATTAATCCAGACCAGACACAGTCAGCAGGGTTAGGGGGTCATGGCAGCAACACACTAGCTGTATCCTATCCACATTAAGACTTCAGGTTTTCGGGAATTTGATTTCAAAATAAAAGTCCGGGGATAAACTTTTCTGCAGCTTTTTATAGGGCATAATGTTAAAATGATGTTAAAATAATAATAATTAGTCCAGCAACACTGTATTATCCAGTGCCCCATGAAATGACACCATATGTACACTGAGTCTACAGAACATTAGGAACACCTTCCTGATATTGAGTTGCACCCCCTTTTGCCCTCAGAACAGCCTCAATTTGTCAGGTAATGGACTCTACAAGGTGTCGAAAGTGTTCTATAGGTATGCGAAGTTAGGAACACCTTCCTAATATTGAGTTACACCCCTTTTGTCTTCAGAACAGCCTCAATTTGTCAGGTAATGGACACTACAAGGTGTCGAAAGCGTTCTACAGGGATGCTGAGCCATGTTGAATCCAATGCTTCCCACAGTTGTGTGAAGTTGGCTGGATGTCCTTTGGGTGATGGAGCATTCTTTATCTACACACAATACCGCATAACGACAAAGCGAGAATAGGTTTTTAGACATTTTTGCAAATGTATTAAAAATAAAATACAGAAATAGCTTATTTACATAAATATTAATCCTTGAGATGTTTCGACAACTTGGAGTCCACCTGTTGATTGATTGGACATGATTTGGAAAGGCACACACCTGTCTATATAAGGTCCCACAGTTGACAGTGCATGAGAGAGCAAAAAACAAGCCATGAGCTCGAAGGAATTGTCCATAGAGCTCCGAGACAGGATTCTGTCGAGACATACATCTGGGGAAGGGTACCAACACATTTCTGCAGCATTGAAGGTCCCCAAGAACACAGTGGCCTCATCATTCTTAAATGGAAGAAGTTTGGAACCACCAAGACTCTTCCTAGAGCTGGCCGCCTGGCCAAACTGACAACCATCTCTGCTGCACTACACCAATCAGGCCTTTATGGTAGAATGGCCAGACAGGATGCCACTCCTCAGTAAAAGGCACATGACAGCCCGCTTGGAGTTGGCACCTAAAGGACTCTCAGACCATGAGAAACAAGATTCTCTGGTCTCATGAAACCAAGATTGAACTCTTTGGCCTGAATGCCAATCGTCACGTCTGGAGGAAACCTGGCAGCATCCCTACGGTGAAACATGGTGGTGGCAGCATCATGCTGTGGGGATGTTTGTCAGCGGCAGGGACTGGGAGACTAGTCAGGATCAAGGGACAGATGAACGGAGCAATGTATAGAGAGATCCCAATGAAAACCTGCTCCAGATCACTCAGGACTTCAGTCCGGGGTTGAAGGTTCACCTTCCAACAGGTCAACAACCCTAAGCACACAGCCAAGACAAAGCAGGAGTGGCAACGGGACAAGACTTTGAATGTCTTTGAGTAGCCCAGCTAGAGTCCGGACTTGAACCCGATCGACCCTATCCCTAGAGAGACCTGAAAATAGTTGTGCAGCGATGCTCCCCATCCAACCTGACAGAGATTGAGAGGATCGGCAGAGAAGAATGTGAGAAACTCCCCAAATACAGGTGTGCCAAACTTGTAGCGTCTTACCCAAGAAGGCTTGAGGCTGTAATCTCTGCCAAAGGTGCTTCAACAAAGTACTAAGTAAAGGGTCTGAATACTTATGTCAATGTATTATTTACATTTTTTAGTTTTAATAAATGTGCAAAATTTTCTAGAAACCTGTTTTTGCTTTGTCATTATGGGGTATTATGTGTAAATTGATGTGGGAAAAGTCAAGGGGTCTGAATACTTTTCCGAATGCTCCGTACACAATCCATGTCTCATTTGTCTCAAGGCATCAAATTTCTTCTTTAACGTGTCTCCTCCCCTTCATCTACACTGATTGAAGTGGATTTAACAAGTGACATCAATAAGGGTTCATAGCTTTCACCTGGTTTCACCTGGATTTATTTCACCAGTCTATGTAGGCCGTCATTGAAAAATAAGAATTTGTTCTCAACTGACTTGCCGAGTTAAATAAAGGTTACACGTGTCAAATTTCACCTGGATTTATTTCACCAGTTTTTGTCATGGAAAGAGCAGGTGTTCCTAATGTTTTGTACAGTGGATTGGGTGGAGTAGAAGGCCAGCAACACGCCATATAATTGAGTCTCCCTTGAAATGGTACCTTATATACATTCTACAGACCCTACTGAGGATTCCCTAGTGCAGCGCCTAGAATAGTTTTCACTCTACCAGCCAATATGTATTTCATATACCGGGTCTGGGCTCGGGGGCCTGATGGGTGTCACACTTTTCCCCTATCCCTAGCGTTTAGACACTTTTCCCCTATCCCTAGCGTTTAGACACTTTTCCCCTATCCCTAGCGTTTAGACACTTTTCCCCTGTCCCTAGCGTTTAGACACTTTTCCCCTAACACTTTTCCCCTATCCCTAGCGTTTAGACACTTTTTTCTATATCACAACTAAATACGGGTTATTGACACTTTTCTACTATTACATGGGGGGGACTTTTATTTTTGAAAGTTTCCGAAATTCCGTGACCCGGAAGTACTTCATTAATGTTGCTGACTAGACGCTGATGTCGAGACGCAGGTGGATGATTGATTCTGCTTGCGCTCTCACTGGATCTCATCAACCAAACACGTAGCCAAAGGAAATCAGTATCAAGTAGCCTACTGCTAACATTTTAAATGTGAGCTTGTAAATTTGGTCTGTAAACTAACGCATTCCGTGAATCGTTAGCGGTTGCCGCGGCCTGCCTTTGTTGTTATCCAAACTAGCACTCCAATCCAACCCGTTTGTGTAGCTAGCTAACTAGATTCAGTCAGAGTTGAAGTGTGTCTTTTATTTTATATTTAGTCATCTATCATTGCATTGTGGGTAAAATGTCTTGCGAGGAATAAGCTAGCTGGCGACTAGCTAGGTAGTCAGCTAAATTATCTTGACCACAACCGTTGCTAAACTAATTGCCTACCGGTTTGTGTTAATCCCTGTTGGACGGGATGAGTTGTTAGCTATTCTAGCTACATATATATTTTTGGAACTATCCCGCGATCAAGGTTAGTGAAAATCCCCCAGAACTTGTTGAGGTCTCCTCTTTTAGATCCACCTCCAGCCCGACCATGTCTGAGCCGGGTCCTGGCTGTGGTGATCCGGCCCAGAGGAGCTCACAACAGGGTCCAGAGGTGGTGTCAGTGAAGCTGGAGGACTGCGGTCAAACACTGGAGCTCAATGTGATTGTGAAAGAGGAGGAGGAGAGAGAAATCAAGGAGGAAGAAAACAGTGACTCGGGTCAATTCAAGCTAACAACATCTTTGTTTTAGAGCGCTATACAAATCAGGATCAATGAGTTAACCAGCTAATTTTGATAAACAACACCACATTAGAGTTGATTTTCTGGTACATTAAGAAATCTAAACTTGTATGTGTGTTTTGGGTTGAGTCAAATTAGACCATGCCAATATCAAGCTTCAAGTTATTTCTGAATATTTAGGCAAGTTTGTATTTATTATGGATCCCCATTAGCTGCTGCCTTGGCTCTTCCTGAGGTCCAGCAAAATGAAGGCCGTTACACATTTTAAAAACATTACAACACATTCACAAGAGAGTTCACAACATATTACGCGTGTGCCCTCGGGCCTCTACTCCACTACCACGTATCTACAACACAAAATACACGTGTACATGTGTGTAAGCACGTGTCTATGATTGTTGCGTCACAGTCCCAGCTGTTCAATCCGGTGTATTTGTATCCGTTTTTTAAATTCTTTCAGTGAAATACGGAACCGTTCCGTATTTTATCGAACGGGTGGCATCCATAAGCCTAAATATTCCTGTTACATCGCACAACCTTCAATGTTATGTCATAATTATGTAAAATGCGGGCAAATTAGTTCGCAACGAGCCAGGCGGCCCAAACTGTTGCATATACCCTGACTCTGTGTGCAATGAACGCAAGAGAAATGACACAATTTCCCTAGTTAAAAGAAATTCATATTAGCAGGCAATATTAACTAAATATGCAGGTTTAAAAATATATACTTGTGTTGTGATTTTAAGAAAGGCATTGATGTTTAGGGTTAAGTACACATTGGTGCAATGACAGTGCTTTTTTTGCGAATGCCGTGCTGCCCTGTTCTGAGTCAATTGCAATTTTTCGAAGTCCATTTTTGTGGCACCTGACCACACGACTGAACAGTATTCAGGTGCGATAAAACTTGGGCCTGTAGGACCTGCCTTGTTGATAGTGTTGTTAAGAATGAAGAGCAGGTCTTTATTATGGACAGACTTCTCCCCATCTTAGCTACTGTTGTATCAATGTGTTTTGACCATGACAGTTTACAATCCAGGGTTACTCCATGCAGTTTAGTCTCCTCAACTTGCTCGATTTCCACACTATTCATTACAAGATTTAGTTGAGGTTTAGGGTTTAGTGAATGATTTGTCCCAAATACAATGCTTTTGGTTTTTGATTCCTTGCCACCTATTCTGAAACTAACTGCAGCTCTATGTTAAGTGTTGCTGTCATTTCAGACGCTGTGGTAGCTGACGTGTGTAGTGTTGAGTCATCCTCATACATGGACACACTGGCTTTACTCAAAGTCAAATTAGACCATGCCAATATCAAGCTTAAAGTTATTTCTGAATATTTAGGCAAGTTAGCTGGCTAAACTCATTGATCCTGCTTTGTAGTATAAAGCCTCAGGCTTCTGAATGTGGGAGGATGAGCGCCAAAACAAATGACTGTCCAGTAACTCACCAGTGTGCAATGCATTGTAATTGTAATCTCTGTGTGATGCAAAGCAACAAGCCCCTTGTAAAGTCTGTTTATTGCTCTGTTAATGTACACACACTCCAGCTCACATCCCACCAAATTCATGTTGAATCCTGCATTTTTTAAACCCAAAATCCTTTGTTCTTCTTTCTGGTTCTTATCCAATATGTGTTCATATTCTTACAGGAAAGAGCTCCAACCCAGACTCAGACAGCAAGCCCAGTCCCACAGCATCAGGAAACCGCAGACAGAAGCCCCAACCCTGCTCTAGCAACAGTTTTATTTGTCCAACTCACCTCAAATCACACCAACCAACTCCCAAAATAAATAAGACTTACCTTTGCCGTAAATGTGGGAAGAGTTTTCAGACACCAAGCAAGCTAAAGGCTCATCAGAGTATGCACAATGGAGAGAATCCTTACCCCTGCTCCCAGTGTGAGAAGAGCTTCAATCATTCAGGAAGACTTAAGGACCATCAAAGAGTACATACTGGGGAGAAGCCTTACCACTGCTCTCTTTGTGGGAAGAGTTTCAGTCAGTTAGGAAACCTGAAGACTCATCAGAAAAATCACAAGCCTTACCACTGCTCACAATGTGGGAAGAGTTTCAGTGAGAAAGTAAAACTTACGGGACATGAGAGAGTACATAGTGGAGAGAAACCTTACCACTGTACCCAATGTGGGAAAAGCTTCAATTATTATTCAGTACTTAAGGAACATCAAAGAGTACATACAGGGGAGAAGCCTTACCACTGCACACTTTGTGGGAAGAGTTTCAGTTGGGCAACAAACATAAGGAATCATCAGTTAAGACACATTGGAGAGAAACCTACATGTACTCTCAATGTGATTGTCAAAGAGGAGGAGGGCGAACAGAGACACATTAAGGCAGAAGAGCGAGAAGTTGAGGTAGAGGTGAAGGAAGAGGCTACATAAGCTAACTCCATACGAATGTAAAGGCACACCTCCTATCCTTTGCAATGCTGTCTTTTGTGACAGGGCATAGGCAGCAACATTGAGGGCTATCTTTTAAAGTAATGTCTATTCTACTTCTATAAGTGTATCGGAAGGTAGAAAATCAACTCCAGAAGGTACATACCACCACCTACTTTGATAGTGTACAAAGCCAAGATTGGTGATTTACTGCCAGCTGTAGTTATGGAAGGTCAGCTCCATATAATTCACTGGTTGACCCCTCCTGCTGACCTGGATGGAATTCTGTGATCCTTCCTAAACGCATAAGGGACCACGTTAGAGACGAGTGAGTTTCGCTTTAACATGTTATCCACTGGGTTGTACTCGGTGCTCGTTTTTTCCTCAGTCAATCAATCGATCAGTAGTAAGTCCCCACCCAGTTGACTACTTTAAAGTGTTGAAAACCGTCAACGGCGCTGCCTGTGAGCCTTCTGTCCACCTCTATGGTGGACTGCCTGTGAGCCTTCTATCCACCTCTATGGTGGACTGCCTGTGAGCCTTCTATCCACCTCTATGGTGGACTGCCTGTGAGCCTTCTATCCAATGGTGGACTGCCTGAGCCTTCTGGCTCTATGGTGGACTGCCTGTGAGCCTTCTATCCACCTCTATGGTGGACTGCCTGTGAGCCTTCTATCCACCTCTATGGTGGACTGCCTGTGAGCCTTCTATCCACCTCTATGGTGGACTGCCTGTGAGCCTTCTGTCCACCTCTATGGTGGACTGCCTGTGAGCCTTCTATCCACCTCTATGGTGGACTGCCTGTGAGCCTTCTATCCACCTCTATGGTGGACTGCCTGTGAGCCTTCTATCCACCTCTATGGTGGACTGCCTGTGAGCCTTCTGTCCACCTCTATGGTGGACTGCCTGTGAGCCTTCTGTCCACCTCTATGGTGGGAGAACAAAGTGCTGCTGGATATATATGACACAGTCCCCTTTAAAAACATATTTGTGTTTTTCACCCTGGGTTTACCTGAGACAGGAAGTAAAGTTGTTTTTAAATTCTCTACTGGCCCTGGTGTATTCCATATACATTGCACGGGGGGTGGGGGGGAGACAATGGAGGGGGGCAGAACACGAAGTGCTGCTGGATATATACGACACAGTCCCTCTCAAAAACGAAACATATTTGCTTAGTAGAGACCTTAATGAATTATTTCCAACCCACTTTAACTGAGGAGACAGGGTCCTACAGACAGGGGCCTACAGACAGGGGCCTACAGACAGGGGCCTACAGACAGGGGCCTACAGACAGGGGCCTACAGTCAGGGGCCTACAGAAGGGGCCTACAGTCAGGGGCCTACAGTCAGGGGCCTACAGTCAGGGCCTACAGAAGGGGCCTACAAACAGGGGCCTACAGACAGGGGCCTACAGACAGGGCCTACAGACAGGGGCCTACAGACAGGGCCTACAAACAGGGGCCTACAGACAGGGGCCTACAGACAGGGCCTACAGACAGGTCCTACAAACAGGGGCCTACAGACAGGGGCCTACAGACAGGGGCCTACAGACAAGGGGCCTACAGACAGGGCCTACAAACAGGGGCCTACAAACAGGGGCCTACAAACAGGGGCCTACACACAGGGGCCTACAAACAGGGGCCTACAGACAGGGGCCTACAGACAGGGGCCTACAGACAGGGGCCTACAGACAGGTCCTACAAACAGGGTCCTACAGACAGGGGCCTACAGACAGGGCCTACAAACAGGGGCCTACAGACAGGCCCTACAGACAAGGTCCTACAGACAGGTCCTGCAGCCCAATATTTCAACATTGTATTTTTCAATATTGGTCCTAAAAAGTTGTCTTTGAAGCAATTTTTTTCCATAAGTAACTTATTGCATTTTCTTATTAGCACAATAAAGGTGGCCATTGATTAAAATGGAATCTTTTGAATCAGTTATTGATGTTGAAATTCAGGCTTTTATGTTGAAGTTTTTTTAATAGAAATGTTTTTTGTTTTTTTTGTGAAATAAGGTGTCAAGAATGTGTATTTTAATTGACCTGCCTGATAAAGTTAAGGTAAATAAACGCATTATATGAGAGTGATGTCATTGTTTGTGCTGCTGGCAGAACAAAAGGTCAAACTGTGGTTTGTAATGATTCTGTGAACTCGTAGATCAAATAGCCAAAAGGGTGATAGAACATGAATCAATAGATGCTCCACTGGGTCGAGCTGAGGCTCAATGTAAGATCAGAGACATGTTGGTAGATGTGTGGCAGAAGGGTTTGGATTCAGAGACCAAGGGCCGGCATTTATAATCCCTCCAAAGGAAGGTTGGTGGACCAAGATTCCAAGGTCAGACTAGGAAAGAAGAGGTGGCTCCAATACCAAATCGTCCCTTAAGCCCTGTACCCCATGTACTTGTGTAGATCTGAGAGGATTTGATAACACTGTAGAGGGGAGAGACCGTTAAGAGACCATTGTTAATTGAATTCATCATTCCATTTGGTTGGCCTTCATGTGAATGGTTTGTGTCTGGACTCTATGGTTTTCTTGTATTGTTCTAAATACAGTGCCTACAGTCTTTCAGCAAGTATTCATACCCTTTGACCATTCCACATTTTGTGTTATAGCCTGAATTCAAAAAAACATTTCTCTCACCCATCTACACACACTAACCCATAATGACAAATTGAAACCATGTTTTTAGAAATGTTTGCAAATTTAGTGAAAATAACATTTCAGATAAGCCTCCATTTTGTTTTACATGTTGAATGTCTCAGTAGTATAGGGCCAACACCGTGTGTAGCCTACTGAAAGAAGTAGACAAACGTTCACTCTGCTATCATTACACGGGTAGACTTCCATTTTGTTTTACATGTTGAATGTCGCACTAGTATAGGACCAACACTGTGTAGCCTTCTAAAGTAGACAAGCGTTGATTTGATATAAAACAACGGTTGGTGATGTATACAGATACATTTCAGATACATTTTTGTACATTTCAACAGCAGTAAGACCAATCGACCTTGTTTTATTAGGGCTCTAAAGCAATTGTAGTTGTGCCCCCACAGAAGGGTGCAGATGGAGAGAGACGCCAGAGAAGACAGAGAAAGTGTCAGAAGAGGGCAGATTTAGAGACACCAGAGAAGAGAACAGAGTAAGTGTCAGAAGAGGGCAGATGGAGAGAGACACCAGAGAAAGTGTCAGAAGAGGGCAGATGGAGAGAGACACCAGAGAAGACAGAGAAAGTGTCAGAAGAGGGCAGATGGAGAGGACAACAGAGAAAGTGTCAGAAGAGGGCAGATGGAGAGGACAACAGAGAAAGTGTCAGAAGAGGGCAGATGGAGAGACACCAGAGAAGACAGAGAAAGTGTCATAAGAGGGCAGATGGAGAGGACAGAGAAAGTGTCATAAGAAGGGCAGATGGAGAGAGACACCAGAAGAAGAGAACAGAGGAAGTGTCAGAAGAGGGCAGATGGAGAGGACAACAGAGAAAGTGTCAGAAGAGGGCAGATGGAGAGGACAACAGAGAAAGTGTCAGAAGAGGGCAGATGGAGAGAGACACCAGAGAAGACAACAGAGAAAGTGTCAGACGAGTGCAGATGGAGAGAGAATATAGGTGGGTTGAGGACAGTAACAGGTATCACTTCAAGCTTCTCTATAGATTCTAATTACACTGAACAAAAATATGAATGAAACATGTCAAGTGTTGGTCCCGTGTTTCATGAGCCGAAGTAAAATATCCCAGACGTTTACTGCAATCAGATTGGCTCATTAGACAAGCCAGAGTCAATGCTTGTAGTCTTTTTGGCAATATGCTGTAGAGTAAAGAGTAGATAGTTTTCCAGAGTAGAGAGACCCATAGTAGCTCCTGTAATTGGTCGTTTCTGCTGTGGCAGGTGGGAAGGTGAAAAATTACCTGAAAAATATCTAATCTCTCCAAGTTAATCTCAAAGTGCACCAAATTCATGCATGTAGCTTATTTTTCTTGTCGGGGTAGAATGCCTCCGGACTCCTCTACTGGGTTTGGGCTAAGACCCCAATGTCTTCAAATCCTATATATATTTATTCAATTAACTTTTATATAACTAGGCAGGTCAGTTAAGAACAAATTATTATTTACAATGACGGCCTACACCAGCCAAACCTGGGCCAATTGTACACCACCCTATGGGACTCCCAATCACGACCAGTTGTAATACAGCCTGGATTCGAACCAAGGTGTCTGTAGTGACACCTCTAGCACTGAGATGCAGTGCCTTAGACCGCTGCACCACTCAGGAGCTGCAAGAGCCCCTACCAGTGAGGAAGAGGTGCTGCAAGAGGTGTCACTCTCTTCAACATCTGTCCACTTGGTAATACAACGTTATTCAATGCGTTTATATGAGATTTTTTTAATTTCACCTTTATTTAACTAGGCAAGTCAGATAAGAACAAATTCTAATTTACAATGATGGCCTACTGGGGAACAGTGGGTTAACTGCCTTGTTCAGGGGCAGAACAATCTAGCAACCTTCCGGTTACTGGCCCAACACTCTAACCACTAGGCTACCTGCGGTATGTGTTAATTGTAGGGGTGCCCATGAGGCTGGGCATCAGAAATGTCCGGTGAGAGAGAGGCAGGTTGAGGTTTCCAGGGTTAGATTAGTGCAGAAGTTGTCATATGCTGAGGCAGTAAAGGAAGTAGAGGAAGATGGGTCAAGGGGAGGGATCCTGAGAGGAGTGGTGTGTTTCAGTAAGATTGGATTTTTAGAATTTATAGCAATGATTATTAACTGTACTGCAGGGATGGAATATAAGTCGCAGAAAATTGAAGTTGTGGTGGCAGCTGCAGAGAAGTATTTGGTTGAATGACGTTTGACATCATAAGAGTTACAGGGTGTGTTGAGTGGTGGTGTCCTTTCAGGCTGTTGGCCTGAGAGACGACTACATAGATTTAGTGGAGTAGGGTGGTGGGTTTTTAATTAGTGTAGGGTTAGATGGTAGGGTATTTGTTCATTTGTTAACTTAAAAAAAAAAAAAGCAAACTATAAGGGTGTTATACTCCAGTCTAGTAGGTGGCGGTATTGCAACATGTGTTGGATGCCACCCGCCGTTAAACCACACCGAAGAAGATGATCCCGTCAAACAGATGTGTTTATACCATATAGAATAATACATTTGAACGATTCTGATTGCTCTCACAGGATCTCATAATTTCCATTTACAGCCAAACAATTACAGAAAAGTAACTGTTCAGGTATTTACATTTTTTAAAATGTGACCTTATAGTTGGGTTTGTAAACTAACGCAGTCCCTGAATCTGCACTGGTTTCCGCGGCCTGTCTTTGTTATTGTTTTTCCCCCAGCAAGTTAGCCATTAGTCAGCTAGATAGTTCGCTAGTTACAACCTCCGATCTGTTACTATAGCTAATGTTAGTTAGTTAACTACAGTTCGGGGTAATGGTTTAAGTGTGACTTGCTTTTGGGAGCCAGCTAACGTCTCATTGTGAGCAAAATGACTTTAGCGAGGAATTAGCTAGCTAGCTAAATTAGCTGGACCAACCGTTGCTAATGGCTACCGATTTACGCTGTGGTTAGCTCGTTTAGCAAACGTTACATCATTTTGTGTTGTCTTTTCTGTAGCAATCACACGAAAGATCCATCTGTGAAAAATCATCCTGAACTTGTTGAGGTCTCCTCTTTTAGATCCACCTCCAGCCCGACCATGTCTGAGCCGGGTCCTGGCTGTGGTGATCCGGCCCAGAGGAGCTCACAACAGGGTCCAGAGGTGGTGTCAGTGAAGCTGGAGGACTGCGGTCAAACACTGGAGCTCAATGTGATTGTGAAAGAGGAGGAGGAGAGAGAAATCAAGGAGGAAGAAAACAGTGACTCGGGTGAGTTCTGGCTGTCTTTTCCCACGAGCACAGACTTTGCTGATATCTATTTTATCGAGGAGACATGTACTTACTATGATTGAGAAATATGGTGGTCTCACCTACTTAAGATGGATGCACTAACTGCAAGTCGCTCTGGTTAAGCGCGTCTGCTGAAGGACTAAAATGGAAGACTTGCATAATCTTTGACTTGAGTTCAGGCTGTGTTTTGTAGGGAGGGAGGACAGATAGCTTTATCCCCAAACATTATACTATTTTATATATTTCATTTGTGTTATCACTGTGTGATTCAAAGCAACAAGACCCTTGTAAAAAGCCTTTCTTTCAATGCTCTGCTAATGTACCAGCCCTCTGGCTGACATCCCAACAAAATTAAAGAGCAACTTAAATCAAAAACCAACTTCTCTGGTTGAAAATGGCTTCTGTGGCATCGATATTAGTCAAACATTTATTCCACTTTCAATATTGACCAAAGTGTAAGTAGGATCATTTTGGTCATAAACTATATTCCAAAACAGTTGTGAGATTTGTCTAACTGAGGTCATCATGACGTACATGAGGGTTGTGTTTGGATTCCAATCGTCCCCCACTAACACAACAGTGGTAGACCTGATCACTGACAACGATGAGACAGCCTGTAGGGAGGAGGTCAGAGACCTGACCGTATGGTGCCAGGACAACAACCTCTCCCTCAATGTGATCAAGACAAAGCAGATGATTGTGGACTACAGGAAAAAGGCGGACTGAGCCACGCCCCCATTCTCATCGACGGGGCTGCGGTGGAGCAGGTTGAGAGCTTCAAGTTCCTTTGGTGTCCACATCACCAACAAACTAACATGGTCCAAGCACACCAAGACAGTCGCGAAGAGGGCACGACAAAACCTATTCCCCCACAGGAGACACAAAGATTTGGCATGGGTCATCAGATTTTTACAGCTACACCATCGAGAGCATCCTGACGGGTTGCATCACTGCCTGGTATGGCAACTGCTCGGCCGCAAGGCACTACAGAGGGTAGTGCGTACGGCCCAGTACATCACCAGGGCCAAGTCTCCTGCCATCCAGGACCTCTATACCAGGCGGTGTCATAGGAAGGCCCTAAAAATTGTCAAAGACTCCAGCCTCCCTAGTCATAGACTGTTCTCTCTGCTACCACACAGGAAGCAGTACCAGAGCGCCAAATCTAGGTTCAAGAGACTCCTAAATAGCTTCTACCCCCAAGCCATAAGACTCCCGAACAGCTAATCAAATGGCTACGCAGACTATTTGCAAAGAGCGAAGAGCGACACATCGGGCTAGGCTGCTAGCGAAGAGCAACACATCAGGCTAGGCTGCTAGCGAAGAGCGACACATCGAGCTAGGCTGTTAGCGAAGAGCGACACATCAGGCTAAGAGCGACACATCAGGCTAGGCTGCTAGGCTGAAGAGCGACACATCAGGCATCGAGCTAGGCTGACACATCGGGCTAGGCTGCTAGCGAAGAGTGACACATCAGGCTAGGCTGCTAGCGAAGACCGACACATCGGGCTAGGCTGCTAGCGAAGACCGACACATCGGGCTAGGCTGCAACGGTCTTATCGGATTCCAAGACGCATATTGAAGATGTTAGAAGAAATGTCAATTTTTTGGTCGACAAGATGAGCAACGAACAGGCTGCTGCTTTTACTATGTCAATGTGCTATCCCCCCATAGTTCAAAGGTTGACCTCTTCTATTGGTCAGCTTGTCAGCGAACAAGATGAGCAACGAACAGGCTGCTGCTTTTACTATGTCAATGTGCTATCCCCCCATAGTTCAAAGGTTGACCTCTTCTATTGGTCAGCTTGTCAGCGAACAAGATGAGTAACGAACAGGCTGCTGCTTTTACTACGTCAATGTACTATACCCCCCCATAGTTCAAAGGTTGACCTCTTCTATTGGTCAGCTTGTTGTTCAGCGAACAAGATGAGTCCAAACCAGACTCTGGGACAGGCTGCTGCTTTTACTACAAATGTCAAATGTACTATACCCCCCATAGTTCAAAGGTTGACCTCTTCTATTGGTCAGCTTGTTGTTCTGTTAGAAGTAAATATTCCAAACCAGACTCTGGGACAGTTGTGGGGTGATAGATCCCAAATGAATCCAACCACTGTACATCAAAACACCATTTAATAGTAATGCGGCTGCTATAAGCAGCAATGTCCACGCGGCAGTAGGCTTAAGTTCAGCAATTTCCACGTTATTAGCTCAGCAATGTCCATGCGGCAGTAGGCTATAAGCTCAGCAATGTCCATGCGGCAGTAGGCTATAAGCTCAGCAATGTCCACGCTCAGCAGTAGGCTATAAGTTCAGCAATGTCCATGCGGCAGTAGGCTATAAGCTCAGCAATGTCCACGCGGCAGTAGGCTATAAGCTCAGCAATGTCCATGCCGCAGTAGGCTATAAGCTCAGCAATGTCCACGCGGCAATAGGCTATAAGCTCAGCAATGTCCACGTGGCAGTAGGCTATAAGCTCAGCAATGTCCACGCGGCAGTAGGCTATAAGCTCAGCAATGTCCACACAGCAGTAAATCAAATCAAATTGTATTGTCACATACACATGGTTAGCAGATGTTAATGCAAGTGTAGCGAAATACTTGTGCTTCTAGTTCCGACCGTGCAGTAATATCTAACAAGTAATCTAACAATTTCACAACAACTACCTTATACACACAAGTGTAAAGGAATTATTAAGAATATGTACATATACATATATGGATGAGCGATGCCTGAACGGCATAGGCAAGATGCAGTAGAAGTAGAGTACAGTATATACATATGAGATGAGTAATGTAGGGTATGTATACATTATATAAAGTGACATTGTTTAAGTGACTAGTGATACATTTATTACATCCAAATGTTAATTATAAAAGTGGCTAGAGATTGAGTCTGTATGTTGGCAGAAGCCACTCAATGTTAGTGATGGCTGTTTAACAGTCTGATGTCCTTGAGATAGAAGCTGTTTTTCAGTCTCTCGGTCCTAGCTATGATGCACCTGTACTGACCTCGCCTTCTGGATGATAGCGGGGTGAACAGGCAGTGTCCGGGTGGTTGTTGTCCTTGAGGATCTTTTTGGCCTTCCTGTGACATCTGGTGGTGTAGGTGACCTGGAGGGCAGGTAGTTTGCCCCCAGTGATGTGTTGTGCAGACCTCTACCCTCTGGAGAGCCTTACGGTTGTGGGTGGAGCAGTTGCCGTACCAGGCGGTGATACAGCCCGCCAGGATGCTCTCGATTGTGCATCTGTAAACGTTTGAGTGTTTTTGGTGACGACAAATTTCTTCAGCCTCCTGAGGTTGAAGAGGCGCTGTTGCGCCTTCTTCACCACGCTGTCTGTGTGGGTGGACCATTTCAGTTTGTCTTTGATGGGTACGCCAAGGAACTTAAAACTCTTCACCTTCTCCACTGCTGTCCCGTCGATGTAGATAGGGGAGTGCTCCCTCTGCTGTTTCCTGAAGTCCACGATCATCTCCTTTGTTTTGTTGACATTGAGTGAGAGGTTATTTTCCTGACATCACACTCCGAGGGCCCTCACCTCCTCCCTGTAGGCCGTCTCGTCATTGTTGGTAATCAAGCCTACCACTGTAGTGTCGTCTGCAAACTTGATGATTGAGTTGGAAGCGTGCATGGCCACGCAGTCATGGGTGAACACGGAATACAGGAGAGGGCTGAGAACATATCCTTGTGGGGCCCCAGTGTTGAGGATCAGCGGGGTGGAGATGTTGTTTCCTACCCTCGCCACCTAGGGGCGGCCCAGGACCAAGTTGCACAGGGCGGGATCGAGACCCAGGGTCTCGAGCTTAATGATGAGTTTGGAGGCTACTATGGTGTTAAATGCTGAGCTGTAATCGATGAACAGCATTCTTACATAGGTATTCCTCTTGTCCAGACGGGATAGGGCAACGTGGTTGCGATTGCGTTGTCTGTGGACCTATTGGGGCGGTAAGCAAATTGGAGTGGGTCTAGGTTGTTAGGTAGGGTGGAGGTGATATGATCCTTGACTAGTCTCTCAAAGCACTTCATGATGAAAGAAGTGGGTGCTACAGGGTGATAGTCATCTAGTTCAGTTACCTTAGATTTCTTGGGAACAGGAACAATGGTGGCCCTCTTGAAGCATGTTGACACAGCAGACTGGGATAGGGATTGATTGAATATGTCCGTAAACACAACAGCCAGCTGGTCTGCGCATGCTCTGAGGACGCGGCTAGGTATGCCGTCTGGGCCTTTAACACGTTTAAATGTTTTACTTATGTTGGCTGCGGTGAAGGAGAGCCCGCAGGTTTTGGTAGTGGGCCGTGTCAGTGGCACTGTATTGTCCTCAAAGCGAGCAAAGAAGTTGTTTAGTTTGTCTGGGAGCAAGACATCGGTGTCCGCGACGGGGCTGGTTTTCTTTTTGTAGTCCGTGATTGACTGTAGACCCTGCCACATACATTTCGTGTCTGAGCCGTTGAATTGCAACTCTACTTTGTCTCTATACTGACGCTTAGCTTGTTTGATTGCCTTGTGGAAGGAATAGCTACACTGTTTGTATTCAGTCATCTTTCCGGTCGCCTTGCCACGATTAAAAGCAGTGGTTCGCGCTTTCAGTTTTGCACGAATGCTGCCATCAATCCACGGTTTCTGGTTGGGGAAGGATTTAATCGTCACCGTGGGTACCACATCACCGAAGGACTTGCTAATAAACTTGCTCACCGAATAAGCATATACATCAATGTAATTGTCCGATGCTATCCGGAACATATCCCAGTCCACGTGATCGAAGCAATCTTGAAGCGTGGAATCAGATTGGTCGGACCAGCATTGAACAGACCTGAGCATGGGCTTTTCCTGTTTTAGTTTCTGTCTATAAGCTGGGAGCAACAAAATGGAGTCGTGGTCAGATTTGCCGACGGAGGGCTTTGTATGCGTCACAGAAATTAGAGTAGCAATGATCCAGAGTGTTGCCAGCCCGAGTCGCGCATTCAATATGCTGATAAAATTTAGAGAGCCTTGTTTTCAGATGAGCCTTTTTTAAATCCCCAGCTACAATAAATGCAGCCTCAGGATATGTGGTTTCCAGTTTACATAGTCCAATGAAGTTCTTTCAGGGCCGTTGAGGTGTCTGCTTGAGGGGGATGTACACGGCTGTGATTATCATCGAAGACAATTCTCTTGGTAGATAATGTGGTCGGCATTTGATCGTAAGGAATTCTAGGTCAGGTGAACAAAAGGACTTGAGTTCCTGTATGTTGTTATGATCACACCACGACTCGTTAATCATAAGGCATACACCCCCGCCCTTCTTCTTCCCAGAGAGATGTTTGTTTCTGTCGGCGCGTTGCATGAAAAACCGGGTGGGCTATAAGCTCAGCAATGTTCACACGGCAGTAGGCTATAAGCTCAAATGTTCCAAATTGCATTTAGCATTTATGGTTAAATAGTTAAAAAATGTTGACTGCCTCCGCTCAGATTGCAAGGTGGGTGATGTTGCCGTGCGCAACAGCCTCTCCCGTCTGAATGAACAGCCTCTCCCGTCTGAATGAACAGCCTCTCCCGTCTGAATGAACAGCCTCTCCCGTCTGAATGAACAGCCTCTCCCGTCTGAAGAGCTAGTGTTTTTCTTTTCAAATCAATTTAATTGTCTATTTTGGTTAATTTCCTTGGTGTCCTAGCAGATTGCCTTGGTGCTCTAGTAGATTGCCTTGGTGCTCTAGCAGATGGCCTTGGTGCTCTAGCAGATGGCCATGGTGCCCTGGCAGATTGGGCACCTCTTGGAAGGCCAAATGGCCTTGCCCCTAACATCAGGAAACTCCAGGCCTGGTGATCACTCCAGTCTGCCATTGTTTTGGGCAAATGGGCACTTGTCAAAATTCCCATTCACGAACATCTTGTGTCCCGCCGCGACCTGTTTTATAACATGATTTGCTATGAAACACTGCCAGACTTACAACTTTCTCCCTCTCTATTACCAGAATGTGTAAGAAACAAAACGGTACTGAAGCACATGTGTCGCCAGTGACTTGATAAGCTGATTGAGCTAATGTGGCCTGCCTGATCAATGTACCTGCTTCATTGACAAACACAGAGATGGAACTTGGCTGGCTGGCTGGCTAGCTAGCTAGTGATTTTAGGAACTAATAAATGTTGTTGGTGAAGGGTATGGAACCCTGGTCTCTGGTGGGGAGTCTTAAATGTGATTGGTGTAGGGGAGTTTTATCACTACATCACAGCTCTACACTAATTACAGATTTATTGATTGATCTGAGATTATTTTGGACTATTTTGAGGAATTGGTAGGATATGTTGTTGCTACCGTGACTAGTTTTTCAGCCATTATTTAAGGTTAAATCCTGCATTTTTAAGCCTAAAAGCCTTTGTACCTCTTTCTGTTTCTTACCCAATATGTGTTCATATTCTTACAGGAAAGAGCTCCAACCCAGACTCAGACAGCAAGCCCAGTCCCACAGCATCAGGAAATCATAAACAATGCAGACAGAAGCCCCAACCCTGCTGTAGCGACAGTTTTATTTGTCCAACTCACCTCAAATCACTCAAACAGACTCCCAAAATAAAGAAGACATACCTCTGCTCCCAATGTGGGAAGAGTTTCAGTCGGACAGGAGACCTAAAGAGTCACGAGAGATCACACAGTAAAAAAGCCTTACCACTGCGCTCGATGTGGGGAGGGATTCACTCAGCTTGGAAGTCTAAAAAGTCACCAGAGAATACATACAGGGGAAAAGCCTTACCACTGCTCCCAGTGTGGGAAGAGCTTTAATCGTTCAGGAAACCTTACAGAACATCAAAGAATACATACAGGGGAGAAGCCTCACCACTGCACCCAATGTGGGAAGAGTTTCAGTCGGGCAGGAATTCTAAAGAATCATAAGAGAACTCACACAGGAGAGAAACCTTTCCACTGCTCTGCTTGTGGGAAGAGTTTTACAAGAGAAGTAAGCCTAAAGAATCATCAAAGAGTACACACTGGAGAGAAACCTTTCCACTGCGCCACATGTGGGAGGGGTTTCAGTGAGAAAGTAAATCTTAATAGACACGAGCGAGTACATACTGAAGAGAAGCCTTACCACTGCACCACATGTGGGAAGAGCTTTAATCACTCAGGAAGCCTTAAGGAACACCAGAGAATACATACAGGGAGAAACCTTACCACTGCACTGAGTGTGGAAAGAAATTCCGTTTTGCAGGAGATCTAAAGAATCACAGAGATCACACAGTAGGGAGAAGCCTTACCACTGCTCTCTTTGTGGGAAGAGTTTCAATCAACCCGGAAACCTAAAGAGTCATCAGCGAATACACATAGAAGAGAAGCCTACCAGTACTGTCAATGTGATTGTCAAAGAGGAGGAGGGTGAGAGGAAAATCAATGATAAGGTAAAGAGAGAAGTTGAGGAAAGTAATGGTGTAGTTGACTCAGGTACATCAAGACTACCTGGTCGTGGGAGTTACCCCTGTCCTCAGTGTGGGAAGAATTTTAGTTCCTCAAGTAATCTAAAGAATCATCAAAGAGTACACACTGGAGAGAAACCTTTCCACTGCTCAGTATGTGGGAAGCGTTTCCGTGAGAAAGCACACCTTAAGAGACATGAGAGGGTACATAATGGAGAGAAGCCTTACAACTGCTTCGAATGTGGGAAGAATTTCCGTGTGGAAGAGACCCTACAGAAACACCAGAGAATCCACACAGGAGAGAAGCCTCACCACTGCTCTCTTTGTGAGAAGAGTTTTAATCATTCAGGAAGCCTTAAAGAACATCAAAGAATACATAGTGGAGAAAAGCCTTACCACTGCTCTCTTTGTGGGAAGAGCTTCCATCATTCAGGAACCTTTAAGAAACATCAGCAAAGACACATTGGAGTGAAACCTACCTGTAATCTCAATGTGATTGTCAAAGAGGAGGATGATGACTGTACTCTCAATGTGATTGTCAAAGAGGAGGATGATGACTGTACTCTCAATGTGATTGTCAAAGAGGAGGATGGTGACTGTACTCCCAATGTTATTGTCAAAGAGAAGGATGATGACTGTACTCCCAATGTGATTGTCAAAGAGGAGGATGATGACTGTACTCTCAATGTGATTGTTAAAGAGGAGGATGACCCAGATACATCAAGACTACCTGATTGTGGTCGTTACCCCTGTCCTCAATGTGGAAAGAATTTTAGTTCCTCGAGTAATCTAAAGAATCATCAAAGAGTACACACTGGAGAGAAACCTTTCCACTGCTCTGCATGTGGGAAGAGTTTCAGTGAGAAAGCAAACCTTAAGAGACATGAGAGAGTACATGAGAAGGAAAAGAGAGGAGTTGAGGAAGAGGAGAAAACTGGTAGTGTAGTTGACCCAGGGACATCAAGACTACCTGGCCGTGGGAGTTACCCCTGTCCTCAATGTGGGAAGAGTTTCAGTTCCTTAGGTAATCTAAATAATCATCAAAAAGTACACACGGGAGAGAAGCCTTACCACTGCAGCCAATGTGGGAAGAGCTTCAGTGAGAAAGCAAACCTAAAGAGACATGAGATAGTGCATAGTGGAGAGAAGCCTTACCACTGCACCCAATGTGGGAAGAATTTCCGTGCGGCAGATACCCTACAGAAACACCAGAGAATCCACACAGGAGAGAAGCCTAACCACTGCTATTTTTGTGGGAAGAGCTTTGATAATTTAGGCAGCCTTAAGGAACATAAAAAAATACACAATGGAGAGAAGCCTTACCACTGCACTCAATGTGGGAAGAGCTTCAATTACTCAGGAAATTTTAAGAAACATCAAAGAATACATATTGGAGAGAATCCTACCTTTATTCTCAATGTGATTGTCAAAGAGGAGGAGGAAGATGGAAAAGAGAGAGAAGTTGAGGTCGAGGAGAGAGAAGTGAAGGAAGAGGCTACATAAGCTAACTAGGAAGGGAGAGTTATACCTCATATCTTTGCAATGCTGTCTTCTGTGTCAGTATGGGATTGGGCAGCACCATTGAGAGCAATCTCCTTTTTAAAATAGTCCATATCTTCTACTTCCATGAGTGTATTGGAAGGTAGCAAATCAACTGAAAAAGTACACACCACCTCCTAATGTACTGCAGTGTGTACAGTCTGAACAGGATACCACCTCCTAATGTACTGCAGTGTGTACAGTCTGAACAGGATACCACCTCCTAATGTGCTGCAGTGTGTACAGTCTGAACAGGATACCACCTCCTAATGTGCTGCAGTGTGTATCATCTGAACAGGTACAAAACCAAGGTTGGTGATTTACTGCTACCTGCAGTTATGGAATGTTATCTCAGGACTATAATTCATTGGTTAACTCCTTCTGCTGACCTGGATGGAATTATAGCATCCTTCCTTAACCCACAGGAAGTCCCACCATTTTGACTACTTCAAAATGGTGAAAGTCCTCAATGGTGCTGCTCGTTAGACAATACAGTGGAAAAGCCTCACCATTGCTCTCCATTATATAAAATCTCTTATTCACTAAAGCATGTGATAAATATATCTGTATAGAATCTGCGTTCTAGGTTCATTTGACCGTGGGTTGTCGACAATGCAGCTTTTAAAAAGGCAATTTCCGACTGTGTGAACATATGCAGCATTTACCAGGAATAAGAAACACGCGATAGTGGGAACATTGTCTTTAAAAGTCGGATTGAATCCCAGCTTCTGTTTAGTCATGGTAAAAACATGACATCTTTCTTCCATTTATTTTCTTCCATTTAGCAGAAGTCTTTATCCAAAGTGATTTGTTCAGGATGTAAAGCACAGACAACACAAAACAACAATATCTAAACGCATTAAAGGACCAATCCAAAGTTGAACCAATAACAAAGCGAGGCACCCTTGTTTTGGTATAAAGCTTAGGGATGGACCTGGAGAAGTGTAACCACTTTCACATTCATAGACAGAGCAATGGACTGACCATTCATGATCTCAAAATGATAATTTTAGCTATGGACTGACCATTCATGATCTCAAAATGATCTGCTATGGATTGACCATTCATGATTTCAAAATGATCTGCTATGGATTGACCATTCATGATCTCAAAATGATCTGCTATGGACTGACCATTCATGATTTCAAAATGATCTGCTATGGATTGACCATTCATGATCTCAAAATGATCTGCTATGGATTGACCATTCATGATCTCAAAATAATCTGCTATGGACTGACCATTCATGATCTCAAAATAATCTGCTATGGATTGATCATTCATGATCTCAAAATGATAATTTTAGCTATGGACTGACCATTCATGATCTCAAAATGATAATTTTAGCTATGGACTGACCATTCATGATCTCAAAATTATAATTTTAACCATGTTTTAGGCTATACGGGGTTTGTTTACATTTACAATGTTTCCAAACATTGGAGGAAAACAAATTTATATTTTGTGGTTCTGATGGAGTGTGACAGTTAAAATAATCTTATGAGGGATTATAAATTAATAGTTTTCAAGAATCAATAGGGATATACAGTATCATTCATTTATATAAGTCTAAAAATGTATGTTACAACTGCAGAGCCCCACTTTAAACACTACAGTATCATAACATATTTACATATACCATTACAACAGTAGATCACCCCTTTAATCACTACAGTATCATAACAACAGTAGATCACCCCTTTAATCACTACAGTATCATAACATATTTACATATACCATTACAACAGTAGATCACCCCTTTAAACACTACAGTATCATAACATATTTACATATACCATTACAACAGTAGATCACCCCTTTAATCACTACAGTATCATAACAACAGTAGATCACCCCTTTAATCACTACAGTATCATAACATATTTACATATACCATTACAACAGTAGATCACCCCTTTAAACACTATACCATTACAACAGTTCACAGTAACAGAGGTCAGATAGGCCTACAGTTTACGTTGTTGAACAGTGTCTCTGCCCTACTTTTTAAACTGATGAGTGAGATGTGTAAAGAAGGTACATTTGGATCACCTATTACACGTTGTACAAGGTACATTGATAAGTTGATCTGAAATACAACCTGCCCCGCCTCCTTCCTGTTTATGAGTAGTACAGCATCAAGAGAATAATGCCCTGTGGGCTATCCTATTGAATACAACATATGTCCATAGAATCATCCCACTGGGCACAGACGTCAGTTCAACGTCTACTTTTAATTCATATTTGGTTGTGAATTCAACAAAACATTTCACCATGTCATTGGATTTAGGTCAAAATATATTTTTTAAATTAAATTCCCAAAACATTTAAATACTTTTTTTCAAATCCAATCAGTTTTCCACGTCGATTCAACGTCATCACATTTGACGTTTTTTTGGGTTGAAATGACGTGGAAACAACGTTGATTCAACCAGTTTTTTTTTTTTTGCCCAGTAGGATTATGACAGAATTCAGCCATTCTTTTTTTAAACTCAGGAGAAGGGCTGGTCTGGATTGACATCAGAAGTAAACAATGAGTGTATTGTTGTGTCATCATCTGGATGTAACCGGTGTGTAAAAATATATTGCCAAGTATCCTGGAAGTGAATTATAAATACAAACAGAACAAACTGTCTGTGTGATGCCTCTTCATTGACATTGTATTATGTTGGTTGGCATGGCACCCACAACAATGCCTTTTTGTACACTTTCAGGGAGGTCAGGAAAATGGCATCCCTTGAGAGGGCAAATATGAGATGTATGTTAGGAGAAGTGTAATATTATCATAAGGCAGGGTTCCCCAACCCCAAGAAGGAGAGGTTAGGAGAAGTATAATATTATCATGAGGCAGGTTTCCCCAACCCCAAGAAGGAGAGGTTAGGAGAAGTGTAATATCATAAGGCAGGGTTCCCCAAGAAGGAGAGGTTAGGAGAAGTATAATATTATCATAAGGCAGGGTTCCCCAACCCCAAGAAGGAGAGGTTAGGAGAAGTATAATATTATCATAAGGCAGGGTTCCCCAACCCCAAGAAGGAGAGGTTAGGAGAAGTATAATATTATCATAAGGCAGGGTTCCCCAACCCCAAGAAGGAGAAGTGTAATATTATCATGAGGCAGGGTTCCCCAACCCCAAGAAGGAGAGGTTAGAAGTGTAATATTATCATGAGGCAGGGTTCCCAACCCCAAGAATGAGATGTTAGAAGTGTAATATTATCATAAGGCAGGGTTCCCCAACCCCAAGAAGGAGAGGTTAGGAGAAGTGTAATATTATGAGGCAGGGTTCCCCAACCCCAAGAAGGAGAGGTTAGGAGAAGTGTAATATTATCATGAGGCAGGGTTCCCCAACCCCAAGAAGGAGAGGTTAGAAGTGTAATATTATCATGAGGCAGGGTTCCCCAACCCCAAGAAGGAGAGGTTAGGAGAAGTGTAATATTATCATGAGGCAGGGTTCCCCAACCCCAAGAAGGACAGGTTAGGAGAAGTGTAATATTATCATAAGTAAAGGGTTCCCCAACCCCAAGAAGAACAGGTTTAATTAAAAAATCTAAGGCAGGGTTCCCCAACCCCAAGAAGGAGAGGTTAGAAGTGTAATATTATCAAAGGGTTCCCCAACCCCAAGAACTTGAATGTTGAAGTGTAAATTATCATGAGGCAGGGTTCCCCAAGAAGGAGAGGTTAGGAGAAGTGTAATATTATCATAAGGCAGGGTTCCCCAACCCCAAGAAGGAGAGGTTAGAAGTGTAATATTATCATGAGGCAGGGTTCCCCAACCCCAAGAAGCTGAATGTGTAATATTTCATGAGGGTTCCCTGTCAAGAAGGAGAGAAGTGTGTTATCATGAGGCCCACAGTTAGGAGAAGAATATTATCATGATCCCCAACCCCAAGAAGGAGAGGTTAGGAGAAGTGTAATATTATCATGAAGGAAAGGGTTCCCCAAGGAAGAAGGAAGGGAAGAGAAGTGTCAAATTATCATGAGAGGAAGGGAAGGCAGAGGAGGTCAAAAGAAGAGAAGGAGAGGAGTGTCAAAGAGAGAGAGGCAGGGAAGAAAAGAGGAGAGAGGAGAGAGAAGAGTAATATTTCATGAGGAGGTCAACCCCAAGAAGGAGAGGAAGAGGAAGGCAGAGGAGGTCAAGACAGAGAGAGAGATGAAGTGTAATATTATCAGATCAAAGAAGGAGAGGAGAGAAGTGGAAGGCAGAGGAGGGTTCCCCAAAGAGAGAGAGAGAGAGGAAGAGGAAGGCAGGAGGTCAAAGAGAGAGGAAGAGGGAGGAAGAGGAAGGTCAAAGAGGAGGTCAAAGAACCCCAAGAAGAGGAGGAAGAGGAGGTCAAAGAGAGAGAGGAAGAGGAAGGATTAGAGGAGGTCAAAGAAGGAAGGTTAGAGAGAAGGTAAGGAAGGCAGGGGTCAACCCCAAGAAGAGAGGTTAGAGAGAAGTGTAAGGTCATCATCATGAGACAGGGTTCCCCAAGAGGCATCACAGGTGGAGGAAGAAATGTTTATCAGGCGAGAGGAGGTCAAAAAAAAGAGGAAGAGGAAGTTCAGAGGATTCAATAAGAGAGAGAAACGTGAAGACAAATGTAAGCCAAGCTTGAAGTTGTTTGTCAAACATCTGTTTGGAAGAGGAGGTCAATTTGCAATTGTGAGGCCCACAGCTGAATGTAGTTCATGATCCCTGTCATAAGGAGAGGAAGAGAAAGGAAGGAGGTCAAAGAATGGAGGAGGAAGAGGAAGGCAGAGGAGGTCAAAAAGAGAGAGAGAGAGAGAGGAAGAGGAAGGCAGAGGAGGTCAAAGAGAGAGAGAGAGAGGAAGAGGAAGGCAGAGGAGGTCAAAGAGAGAGAGGAAGAGGAAGGAAGAGGAGGTCAAAGAGAAGAGAGGAAGAGGAAGGCAGAGGAGGTCAAAGAGAGAGGAAGAGGAAGGCAGAGGAGGTCAAAGAGAGAGAGAGGAAGAGAAAGGCAGGAGGTCAAAGAGAGAGAGAAGAGAGAGGAAGAGGAGGTCAAAGAGAGAGAGAGAGGAAGAGGAGGAGAGAGGAAGAGAAAGGCAGAGGAGGTCAAAAGAGAGAGAGAAGAGAAAGGCAGAGGAGGTCAAAGAGAGAGGAAGAGAGGCAGAGTCAAAGAGAGAGAAGAGAAAGGCAGAGGAGGTCAAAGAGAGAGAGAGAGGAAGAGGAAGGAAGAGGAGGTCAAAGAGAAGAGAGAGGAAGAGGAGGTCAAAGAGAGAGAGAGAGGAAGAGGCAGAGGAGGTCAAAGAGAGAGAGGAAGGGAGGAAGAGGAGGTCAAAGAGAGAGGAAGAAAGAGAGAGGTCAAAAGAGGAAGGCAGAGGAGGTCAAAGAGAGAGAGAGGAGAGAAGAGGAGGTCAAGAGAGAGAGAGAGAAGAGGAAGGAAGAGGAGGTCAAAGAGAGAGAGAGAGGAAGAGAAGGCAGAGGAGGTCAAAGAGAGAGAGGAAGAGAAAGGCAGAGGAGGTCAAAGAGAGAGAGAGAAAGGCAGAGGAGGAGGAAGAGAGGAGGTCAAAGAGAGAGAGAGAGGAAGAGAAAGGCAGAGGAGGTCAAAGAGAGAGAGGAAGAGAAGGCAGAGGAGGTCAAAAAGAGAGAGGAAGAGAAAGGCAGAGGAGGTCAAAGAGAGAGAGGAAGAGAAAGGAAGAGGAGGTCAAAGAGAGAGAAGAGAGGAAGAGGAGGTCAAAAGAGAGAGAGAGAGAAAGGCAGAGGAGGTCAAAGAGAGAGAGAGAGAAGAGGAGGAAGAGGAGGTCAAAGAGAGAGAGAGAGGAAGAGGAAGGAAGAGGAGAGAGAGGAAGAGGAAGAGAAAGGCAGAGGAGGTCAAAGAGAGAGAGAGAGGAAGAGGAAGAGGAAGAGGAGGTCAAAGAGAGAGGTCAGAGGAAGAGAAAGGCAGAGGAGGTCAAAAGAGAGAGAGGAAGAGGAAGGCAGAGGAGGTCAAAGAGAGAAGAGAGGTCAAAGAGAGAGAAGAGAGAAGGCAGAGGAGGTCAAAAGAGAGAGAGAGAGAGGAAGAGGAAGGCAGAGGAGGTCAAAGAGAGAGAGAGGAAGAGGAAAGAGGAGGTCAAAGAGAGAGAGGAAGAGGAAGGAAGAGGAGGTCAAAGAGAGAGAGAGAAGAGGAAGAGGAGGTCAGAGAGAGAGGAAGAGGAAGGCAGAGGAGGTCAAAGAGAGAGGAAGGAAGAGAAAGGCAGAGGAGGTCAAAGAGAGAGAGAGCAGAGGAGGAAGAGGAGGTCAGAGAGAGAGAAGAGAGAGGAGAGGAGGTCAGGAGAGAGAGAGGCAGAGGAGGTCAGAAGAGAGGAGGTCAAAGAGAGAGAGAAGGAAGAGGAGGTCAAAGAGAGAGAGAGAGAGGAAGAGGAGGTCAAAGAGAGGTCAAAGAGAGGAGAGAAAGGCAGAGGAGGTCAAAGAGAGAGAGGAAGAGGCAGAGGAGGTCAAAGAGAGAGAGGAAGAGGAAGTCAGAGGAGTCAGAGAGAGAGGAAGAGGAGGTCAGAGAGAGAGAGAGGAAGAGGAGGTCAGAGAGGAAGAGCAGAGAGGAGGTCAGAGAGAGAGAGGAAGAGAAGGGAGAGGAGGTCAGAGAGAGAGAGAGGAAGAGGGAGGAAGAGGAAGAGAGGAGGAGAGGAAGGAAGAGGAGGTCAAAGAGAGAGAGGAAGAGGAAGGAAGAGGAGGTCAAAGAGAGAGAGGAAGAGGAAGGCAGAGGAGGTCAAAGAGAGAGAGGAAGAGGAAGGCAGAGGAGGTCAAAGAGAGAGAGAAGAGGTCAAGGAGGTCAAAGAGAGAGAGAGAAGAGGAAGGAAGAGGAGGTCAAAGAGAGAGAGGAAGAGGAAGGAAGAGGAGGTCAAAGAGAGAGAGAGGAAGAGAAAGGAAGAGGAGGTCAAAGAGAGAGAGGAAGAGGAAGGCAGAGGAGGTCAGAGAGAGAGAGAGAAGAGAAAGGCAGAGGAGGTCAGAGAGAGAGAGAGAGAGAGGAAGAGAAAGGCAGAGGAGGTCAGAGAGAGAGAGAGAGGAAGAGAAAGGCAGAGGAGGTCAAGAGGAAGAGAGTCAAAGAGAGAGAGGAAGAGGAGGTCAGAGAGAGAGAGGCAGAGAAAGGCAGAGGAGGTCAAAGAGAGAGAGAGAGAGGAAGAGAAAGGCAGAGGAGGTCAAAGAGAGAGGAAGAGAAAGGCAGAGGAGGTCAAAGAGAGAGAGGAAGAGAAAGGCAGAGGAGGTCAAAGAGAGAGAGGAAGAGGAAGAAGAGGAGGTCAAGAGAGAGAGAGAGGAAGAGGAGGTTAGAGAGAGAGAGGAAGAGGAGGTCAGAGAGAGAGAGAGAGGAAGAGAAATGCGGAGGAGGTCAGAGAGAGAGAGAGAGAGGAGGAAGGAGGTCAAAGAGAGAGAGGAAGGAAGAGGAGGTCAAAGAGAGAGAGGAAGAGGAGGTCAAAGAGAGAGAGAGAGGAAGAGGAGGTCAGAGAGAGAGAGAGAGAGGAAGAGGCGGTCAGAGAGAGAGAGAGAGAGAGGAAGAGGCGGTCAGAGAGAGAGAGAGAGAGAAAGAGGAGGTCAGAGAGAGAGAGAGAGAGGAAGAGGAGGTCAGAGAGAGAGGAAGAGGAGGTCAGAGAGAGAGAGGAAGAGGAGGTCAGAGAGAGAGGAAGAGGAGGTCAGAGAGAGAGAGAGAGAGGAAGAGGAGGTCAGAGAGAGAGAGAGAGAGGAAGAGGAGGTCAGAGAGAGAGAGAGAGAGGAAGAGGAGGTCAGAGAGAGAGAGAGAGAGGAAGAGGAGGTCAGAGAGAGAGAGAGAGAGAGGAAGGAGGTCAGAGAGAGAGAGAGAGGAAGAGGAGGTCAGAGAGAGAGAGAGAGGAAGAGGAAGGAAGAGGAGGTCAAAGAGAGAGAGGAAGAGGAAGGCAGAGGAGGTCAAAGAGAGAGAGAGGAAGAGAAAGGCAGAGGAGGTCAGAGAGAGAGAGAGAGGAAGAGAAAGGCAGAGGAGGTTAGAGAGAGAGAGAGGGAGGAAGAGGAGGTCAAAGAGAGAGAGGAAGAGGAAGGCAGAGGAGGTCAAAGAGAGAGAGAGAGGAAGAGAAAGGCAGAGGAGGTCAAAGAGAGAGAGAGAGGAAGAGAAAGGCAGAGGAGGTCAAAGAGAGAGAGGAAGAGGAGGTCAGAGAGAGAAAGGCAGAGGAGGTCAAAGAGAGAGAGAGAGGAAGAGAAAGGCAGAGGAGGTCAAAGAGAGAGGAAGAGAAAGGCAGAGGAGGTCAAAGAGAGAGAGGAAGAGGAAGGAAGAGGAGGTCAAAGAGAGAGAGAGAGGAAGAGGAGGTCAGAGAGAGAGAGGAAGAGAAATGCGGAGGAGGTCAGAGAGAGAGAGAGAGAGAGGGGGGAGGAAGAGGAGGTCAAAGAGAGAGAGGAAGAGGAAGGAAGAGGAGGTCAAAGAGAGAGAGGAAGAGGAAGGAAGAGGAGGTCAAAGAGAGAGAGGGGAAGAGGTCAGAGAGAGAGAGAGAGAGAGAGAGAGAGGAAGAAGAAAGGCAGAGGAGGTCAGAGAGAGAGAGAGGAAGAGGAGGTCAAAGAGAGAGAGAGGAAGAGGAAGGAAGAGGAGGTCAAAGAAAGAGAGAGAGAGAGGAAGAGGAAGGAAGAGGAGGTCAAAGAGAGAGAGAGGGAGGAAGAGGAGGTCAAAGAGAGAGAGGAAGAGGAGGTCAAAGAGAGCTAGGAAGAGGAAGGCAGAGGAGGTCAAAAGAGAGAGAGAGAGGAAGAGGAAGGCAGGAGGTCAAAGAGAGAGAGAGGGAGGAAGAAGAGGTCAAAGAGAGAGAGGAAGAGGAAGGAAGAGGAGGTCAAAGAGAGAGAGGAAGAGGAAGGAAGAGGAGGTCAAAGAGAGAGAGAGGAAGAGGAAGGAAGAGGAGGTCAAAGAGAGAGAGGAAGAGGAAGGCAGAGGAGGTCAAAGAGAGAGAGGAAGAGGAGGTCAGAGAGAGAGAGAGAGGAAGAGGAGGTCAGAGAGAGAGAGAGGAAGAGGAGGTCAGAGAGAGAGAGAGGAAGAGGAGGTCAGAGAGAGAGAGAGAGGAAGAGGAGGTCAGAGAGAGAGAGAGAGTAAGAGGAGGTCAAAGAGAGAGAGAGAGAGAGAGGAAGAGAAAGGCAGAGGAGGTCAAAGAGAGAGAGAGAGGAAGAGAAAGGCAGGAGGTCAAAGAGAGAGGGAGGAAGAGGAGGTCAAAGAGAGAGAGGAAGAGGAAGGAAGAGGAGGTCAAAGAGAGAGAGAGAGAGGAAGAGAAAGGCAGAGGTCAAAGAGAGAGAGAGAGGAAGAGAAAGGCAGAGGAGGTAAAAGAGAGAGAGAGAGGAAGAGGAGGTCAAAGAGAGAGAGGAAGAGGAAGGAAGAGGAGGTCAAAGAGAGAGAGGAAGAGGAGGTCAAAAGAGAGAGAGAGGAAGAGGAGGTCAAAGAGAGAGAGGAAGAGGAAGGAAGAGGAGGTCAAAGAGAGAGAGGAAGAGGAAGGAAGAGGAGGTCAAAGAGAGAGAGGAAGAGGAAGGAAGAGGAGGTCAAAGAGAGAGAGGAAGAGGAAGGAAGAGGAGGTCAAAGAGAGAGAGGAAGGAAGAGGAGGTCAAAGAGAGAGAGGAAAAGGAAGGAAGAGGAGGTCAAAGAGAGAGAGGAAGAGGAGGTCAAAAGAGAGAGAGAGAGAGAAAGAGGAAGGAAGAGGAGGTCAAAGAGAGAGAGAGAGAGGGAGAGAGGAAGAGAAAGGCAGAGGAGGTAAAAGAGAGAGAGAGAGGGAGGAAGAGGAGGTCAAAGAGAGAGAGGAAGAGGAAGGAATAGGAGGTCAAAGAGAGAGAGGAAGAGGAAGGAAGAGGAGGTCAAAGAGAGAGAGGAAGAGGAAAGAAGAGGAGGTCAAAGAGAGAGAGGAAGAGGAGGGAAGAGGAGGTCAAAGAGAGAGAGGAAGAGGAGATAAAGAGAGAGAGGAAGAGGAAGGAAGAGGAGGTCAAAGAGAGAGAGGAAGAGGAAGAGGAAGGAAGAGGTCAAAGGGAGAGAGAGAGAGAGGAAGAGGAGGTCAAAGAGAGAGAGGAAGAGGAAGGCAGAGGAGGTCAAAGGGAGAGAGAGAGAGGAAGAGGAGGTCAAAGAGAGCGAGGAAGAGGAAGGAAGAGAAAGGCAGAGGAGGTCAAAGAGAGAGAGGAAGAGGAGGTCAAAGAGAGCTAGGAAGAGGAAGGCAGAGGAGGTCAAGAGAGAGAGAGAGAGAGGAAGGCAGAGGAGGTCAAAGAGAGAGAGAGGGAGGAAGAGGAAGGAAGAGGAGGTCAAAGAGAGAGAGAGGGAGGAAGAGGAGGTCAAAGAGAGAGAGGAAGAGGAGGTCAAAGAGAGCTAGGAAGAGGAAGGCAGAGGAGGTCAAAAGAGAGAGAGAGAGGAAGAGGAAGGCAGGAGGTCAAAGAGAGAGAGAGGGAGGAAGAAGAGGTCAAAGAGAGAGAGGAAGAGGAAGGAAGAGGAGGTCAAAGAGAGAGAGGAAGAGGAAGGAAGAGGAGGTCAAAGAGAGAGAGGAAGAGGAAGGAAGAGGAGGTCAAAGAGAGAGAGGAAGAGGAAGGCAGAGGAGGTCAAAGAGAGAGAGGAAGAGGAGGTCAGAGAGAGAGAGAGAGAGGAAGAGGAGGTCAGAGAGAGAGAGAGGAAGAGGAGGTCAGAGAGCGAGAGAGGAAGAGGAGGTCAGAGAGAGAGAGAGGAAGAGGAGGTCAGAGAGAGAGAGAGAGGAAGAGGAGGTCAAAGAGAGAGAGAGAGAGAGAGAGGAAGAGAAAGGCAGAGGAGGTCAAAGAGAGAGAGAGAGGAAGAGAAAGGCAGGAGGTCAAAGAGAGAGGGAGGAAGAGGAGGTCAAAGAGAGAGAGGAAGAGGAAGGAAGAGGAGGTCAAAAGAGAGAGAGAGAGAGGAAGAGAAAGGCAGAGGTCAAAAGAGAGAGAGAGGAAGAGAAAGGCAGAGGAGGTAAAAGAGAGAGAGAGAGGAAGAGGAGGTCAAAGAGAGAGAGGAAGAGGAAGGAAGAGGAGGTCAAAGAGAGAGAGGAAGAGGAGGTCAAAAGAGAGAGAGAGAGGAAGAGGAGGTCAAAGAGAGAGAGGAAGAGGAAGGAAGAGGAGGTCAAAGAGAGAGAGGAAGAGGAAGGAAGAGGAGGTCAAAGAGAGAGAGGAAGAGGAAGGAAGAGGAGGTCAAAGAGAGAGAGGAAGAGGAAGGAAGAGGAGGTCAAAGAGAGAGAGGAAGGAAGAGGAGGTCAAAGAGAGAGAGGAAAAGGAAGGAAGAGGAGGTCAAAGAGAGAGAGGAAGAGGAGGTCAAAGAGAGAGAGAGAGAGAGAAAGAGGAAGGAAGAGGAGGTCAAAGAGAGAGAGAGAGAGGGAGAGAGAGGAAGAGAAAGGCAGAGGAGGTAAAAGAGAGAGAGAGAGGGAGGAAGAGGAGGTCAAAGAGAGAGAGGAAGAGGAAGGAATAGGAGGTCAAAGAGAGAGAGGAAGAGGAAGGAAGAGGAGGTCAAAGAGAGAGAGGAAGAGGAAAGAAGAGGAGGTCAAAGAGAGAGAGGAAGAGGAGGGAAGAGGAGGTCAAAGAGAGAGAGGAAGAGGAGATCAAAGAGAGAGAGGAAGAGGAAGGAAGAGGAGGTCAAAGAGAGAGAGGAAGAGGAAGAGGAAGGAAGAGGTCAAAGGGGAGAGAGAGAGAGGAAGAGGAGGTCAAAGAGAGAGAGGAAGAGGAAGGCAGAGGAGGTCAAAGGGAGAGAGAGAGAGGAAGAGGAGGTCAAAGAGAGCGAGGAAGAGGAAGGAAGAGAAAGGCAGAGGAGGTCAAAGAGAGAGAGGAAGAGGAGGTCAAAGAGAGCTAGGAAGAGGAAGGCAGAGGAGGTCAAAGAGAGAGAGAGAGAGAGGAAGGCAGAGGAGGTCAAAGAGAGAGAGAGGGAGGAAGAGGAGGTCAAAGAGAGAGAGGAAGAGGAAGGAAGAGGAGGTCAAAGAGAGAGAGGAAGAGGAAGGCAGAGGAGGTCAAAAGAGAGAGAGAGAGAGGAAGAGGAGGTCAGAGAGAGAGAGAGAGAGGAAGAGGAGGTCAGAGAGAGAGAGAGAGGAAGAGGAGGTCAGAGAGAGAGAGAGAGGAAGAGGAGGTCAAAGAGAGAGAGAGAGAGAGAGGAAGAGAAAGGCAGAGGAGGTCAAAGAGAGAGAGAGAGAAGAGAAAGGCAGGAGGTCAAAGAGAGGGAGGAAGAGGAGGTCAAAGAGAGAGAGGAAGAGGAAGGCAGAGGAGGTCAAAGGGAGAGAGAGAGAGGAAGAGGAAGTCAAAGAGAGAGAGGAAGAGGAAGGAAGAGAAAGGCAGAGGAGGTCAAAGAGAGAGAGGAAGAGGAGGTCAAAGAGAGCTAGGAAGAGGAAGGCAGAGGAGGTAAAAGAGAGAGAGAGAGAGAGAGAGGAAGAGGAAGGCAGAGGAGGTCAAAAGAGAGAGAGGGAGGAAGAGGAGGTCAAAGAGAGAGAGGAAGAGGAAGGAAGAGGAGGTCAAAGAGAGAGAGGAAGAGGAAGGCAGAGGAGGTCAAAGAGAGAGAGAGAGAGAGGAAGAGGAGGTCAGAGAGAGAGAGGAAGAGGAGGTCAGAGAGAGAGAGAGAGAGGAAGAGGAGGTCAGAGAGAGAGAGAGAGGAAGAGGAGGTCAGAGAGAGAGAGAGAGGAAGAGGAGGTCAAAGAGAGAGAGAGAGAGAGAGAGAGGAAGAGAAAGGCAGAGGAGGTCAAAGAGAGAGAGAGAGGAAGAGAAAGGCAGGAGGTCAAAGAGAGAGGGAGGAAGAGGAGGTCAAAGAGAGAGAGGAAGAGGAAGGAAGAGGAGGTCAAAGAGAGAGAGAGAGAGGAAGAGAAAGGCAGAGGAGGTCAAAGAGAGAGAGAGAGAGAGAGAGGAAGAGAAAGGCAGAGGAGGTAAAAAGAGAGAGAGAGAGAGAGGAAGAGGAGGTCAAAGAGAGAGAGGAAGAGGAAGGAAGAGGAGGTCAAAGAGAGAGAGGAAGAGGAGGTCAAAGAGAGAGAGAGAGGAAGAGGAGGTCAAAGAGAGAGAGGAAGAGGAAGAGGAGGTCAAAGAGAGAGAGGAAGAGGAAGGAAGAGGAGGTCAAAGAGAGAGGAAGAGGAAGGAAGAGGAGGTCAAAGAGAGAGAGGAAGAGGAAGGAAGAGGAGGTCAAAGAGAGAGAGGAAGAGGAAGGAAGAGGAGGTCAAGAGAGAGAGGAAGAGGAGGTCAAAGAGAGAGAGAGAGAGAAGAGAAAGGCAGAGGAGGTAAAAGAGAGAGAGAGAGAGGGAGGAAGAGGAGGTCAAAGAGAGGAGGAAGAGGAAGGAATAGAGGTCAAAGAGAGAGAGGAAGAGGAAGGAAGAGGAGGTCAAAGAGAGAGAGGAAGAGGAAAGAAGAGGAGGTCAAAGAGAGAGAGGAAGAGGAGGGAAGAGGAGGTCAAAGAGAGAGAGGAAGAGGAGGTCAAAGAGAGAGAGGAAGAGGAAGGCAGAGGAGGTCAAAGGAGAGAGAGAGAGGAAGAGGAGGTCAAAGAGAGAGAGGAAGAGGAAGGAAGAGAAAGGCAGAGGAGGTCAAAGAGAGAGAGGAAGAGGAAGGAAGAGAAAGGCAGAGGAGGTCAAAGAGAGAGAGGAAGAGGAAGGAAGAGGGGGAGCTTGAAGCGGTTTAAAAATGGCGGGGGAAAAAGGGAGATGGTTTGTTCGAAGTAGAATGATAGAAAGTGTAAGCAGAGTGAGCTGTATGCCGGATCAAACTCTGGAGGAGAAATGGAGGTGAATGAGAGTGAATTATAGGGTTAGGTGGTGAATTATAGGGTTAGGGTTAGGTGGTGAATTATAGGGTTAGGGTTAGGTGGTGAATTATAGGGTTAGGTGGTGAATTATAGGGTTAGGTGGTGAATTATAGGGTTAGGTGGTGAATTATAGGGTTAGGTGGTGAATATAGGGTTAGGGTTAGGTGGTGAATTATAGGGTTAGGTGGTGAATTATAGGGTTAGGTGGTGAATTATAGGGTTAGGGTTAGGTGGTGAATTATAGGGTTAGGGTTAGGTGGTGAATTATAGGGTTAGGTGGTGAATTATAGGGTTAGGTGGTGAATTATAGGGTTAGGTGGTGAATTATAGGGTTAGGTGGTGAATTATAGGGTTAGGTGGTGAATTATAGGGTTAGGGTTAGGTGGTGAATTATAGGGTTAGGTGGTGAATTATAGGGTTAGGTGGTGAATTATAGGGTTAGGGTGAGGTGGTGAATTATAGGGTTAGGTGGTGAATTATAGGGTTAGGTGGTGAATTATAGGGTTAGGTGGTGAATTATAGGGTTAGGTGGTGTAGGGAGGTGGTAAATTATAGGGTTAGGTAGTGAATTATAGGGTTAGGGTTAGGTGGTGAATTATAGGGTTAGGTGGTGAATTATAGGGTTAAGGTGAGGTGGTGAATTATAGGGTTAGGTGGTGAATTATAGGGTTAGGGTTAGGTGGTGAATTATAGGAGGTGGTAGAATTCTCAGAGCCTGAAGCTTGCAATGATGAATCTGTTACTGTAGGAGTGATATAATGATGAGTCTGACTGTAGGAGTGATATAATGATGAGTCTGTTACTGTAGGAGTGATATAATGATGAGTCTTACTGTAGGAGTGGTATAATGATGAGTCTGTTACTGTAGGAGTGGTATAATGATGAGTCTGACTGTAGGAGTGGTATAATGATGAGTCTGTTACTGTAGGAGTGATATAATGATGAGTCTGTTACTGTAGGAGTGATATAATGATGGTCAGGATAAAGATGAGTCTGTTACTGTAGGAGTGATATAATGATGATAATGATGGTCAGGATAATGATGAATCTGTTACTGTAGGAGTGATATAATGATGGTCAGGATAATGATGAATCTGTGACTGTAGGAGTGACATGTTTGGAGAAAGTGGAGCCAGGCCTTTTGGCTGATCCATTAGAGGTTTCAGGGTGGGTGTGAAAGGAGTTGGGTGCTGTGGAATCGGTGAGGGTAACCAGAAGTGGTGTTGTGATAATTGTTTGTGTCTGCTGGTCAGAGGGAGAAGGCGCTCCACGTTGAATGTGGGCAATAAATGTGAATTGTTTTTGCTCTCAAGAAAAGAGCACCATTGAAGGGAGTTATAACTGAGGTAGTGGTAAATGTGGAAGTGGACCCACTGAAGGGGAAGACTCCCAGTGTTGGTGATGTTTGTTATGGTGATTACTGAGGTAGTGGTAAATGTGGAAGTGGACCCACTGAAGGGGAAGACTCCCAGTGTTGGTGATGTTTGTTATGGTGATTACTGAGGTAGTGGTAAATGTGGAAGTGGACCCACTGACGGGGAAGACTCCCAGTGTTGGTGATGTTTCGTTGTTATGTTGATTACTGAGGTAGTGGTAAATGTGGAAGTGGACCCACTGAAGGGGAAGACTCCCAGTGTTCGTGATGTTTGTTGTTATGGTGATTACTGAGGTAGTGGTAAATGTGGAAGTGGACCCACTGAAGGGGAAGACTCCCAGTGTTGGTGATGTTTGTTGTTATGGTGATTACTGAGGTAGTGGTAAATGTGGAAGTGGACCCACTGAAGGGGAAGACTCCCAGTGTTGGTGATGTTTGTTGTTATGGTGATTACTGAGGTAGTGGTAAATGTGGAAGTGGACCCACTGAAGGGGAAGACTCCCAGTGTTCGTGATGTTTGTTGTTATGGTGATTACTGAGGTAGTGGTAAATGTGGAAGTGGACCCACTGAAGGGGAAGACTCCCAGTGTTGGTGATGTTTGTTGTTATGGTGATTACTGAGGTAGTGGTAAATGTGGAAGTGGACCAACTGAAGGGGAAGACTCCCAGTGTTGGTGATGTTTGTTGTTATGGTGATTACTGAGGTAGTGGTAAATGTGGAAGTGGACCAACTGAAGGGGAAGACTCCCAGTGTTCGTGATGTTTGTTGTTATGGTGATTACTGAGGTAGTGGTAAATGTGGAAGTGGACCCACTGAAGGGGAAGACTCCCAGTGTTGGTGATGTTTGTTGTTATGGTGATTACTGAGGTAGTGGTAAATGTGGAAGTGGACCCACTGAAGGGGAAGACTCCCAGTGTTCGTGATGTTTGTTGTTATGGTGATTACTGAGGTAGTGGTAAATGTGGAAGTGGACCCACTGAAGGGGAAGACTCCCAGTGTTCGTGATGTTTGTTGTTATGGTGATTACTGAGGTAGTGGTAAATGTGGAAGTGGACCCACTGAAGGGGAAGACTCCCAGTGTTCGTGATGTTTGTTGTTATGGTGATTACTGAGGTAGTGGTAAATGTGGAAGTGGACCCACTGAAGGGGAAGACTCCCAGTGTTCGTGATGTTTCGTTGTGACGCAGACAGGGTGGTGAAACAGAAGAGTCATCGTCTGTCGTTCTGATATGGAGTCTTTGCCCGACCAAGTGATGTTAGGATATTTCAGTTATCCTGTACAAGCTTTTGTACCGAATACATTATGGTTGTTACAGGTGTCAAGCTTATGGGCATGTGGCAGCAGTGTGTAGGAGGGAGGTTCCTAGGTGGCAGCAGTGTGTAGGAGGGAGGTTCCTAGGTGGCAGCAGTGTGTAGGAGGGAGGTTCCTAGGTGACAGCAGTGTGTAGGAGGGAGGTTGAGGTGGCAGCAGTGTGTAGGAGGGGGAGGTTCCTAGGTGGCAGCAGTGTGTAGGAGGGAGGTTCCTAGGTGGCAGCAGTGTGTAGGAGGGAGGTTCCTAGGTGGCAGCAGTGTGTAGGAGGGAGGTTCCTAGGTGGCAGGAGGGAGGGAGGTGTGTACCAGTACAGTGGGAGGGAGGTTCCTAGGTGGCAGCAGTGTGTAGGAGGGAGGTTCCTAGGTGGCAGCAGTGTGTAGGAGGGAGGTTCCTAGGTGGCAGCAGTGTGTAGGAGGGAGGTTCCTAGGTGGCAGCAGTGTGTAGGAGGGAGGTTCCTGGGTGGCAGCAGTGTGTACCAGGAGGGAGGTTCCTAGGTGGGAGCAGTGTGTAGGAGGGAGGTTCCTAGGTGGCAGCAGTGTGTAGGAGGGAGGTTCCTAGGTGACAGCAGTGTGTAGGAGGGAGGTTCCTAGGTGACAGCAGTGTGTAGGAGGGAGGTTCCTAGGTGTGAGAAGAGCATGAGACAAAGGAATGTGTAGCATTGGGGAAAGTAGTGGTATGTGTTAATTGTAGGAGTGCCTATGGGGTCTGGGGATCAGACATGTCCCCGTAAGAGAGAGGCAGGTTGAGGTTTCCAGGGTTAGAGTAGTGCAGAAGTTGTCATATGCTGAGGCAGTGAAGGAAGTAGAGGAAGATGTGTCAAGGGGAGGGATCCTGAGAGGAGTGGTGTTAGTAGTAGATCTGTACCAGTACAGAGGGAGGGACTGAGAGGGGTGTTAGTAGTAGATCTGTACCAGAACAGAGGGAGGGACTGAGAGGGGTGGTGTTAGTAGTAGATCTGTACCAGTACAGAGGGAGGGACTGAGAGTGGTGTTAGTAGTAGATCTGTACCAGTACAGAGGGAGGGACTGAGAGGGGTGTTAGTAGTAGATCTGTACCAGTACAGAGGGAGGGACTGAGAGGAGTGGTGTTAGTAGTAGATCTGTACCAGTACAGAGGGAGGGACTGAGAGGAGTGGTGTTAGTAGTAGATCTGTACCAGTACAGAGGGAGGGACTGAGAGGGGTGTTAGTAGTAGATCTGTACCAGTACAGAGGGAGGGACTGAGAGGAGTGGTGTTAGTAGTAGATCTGTACCAGTACAGAGGGAGGGATCCTGAGAGGAGTGGTGTTAGTAGTAGATCTGTACCAGTACAGAGGGAGGGACTGAGAGGAGTGGTGTTAGTAGTAGATCTGTACCAGTACAGAGGGAGGGACTGAGAGGAGTGGTGTTAGTAGTAGATCTGTACCAGTACAGAGGGAGGGACTGAGAGGAGTGGTGTTAGTAGTAGATCTGTACCAGTACAGAGGGAGGGACTGAGAGGGGTGTTAGTAGTAGATCTGTACCAGAACAGAGGGAGGGACTGAGAGGGGTGTTAGTAGTAGATCTGTACCAGTACAGAGGGAGGGATCCTGAGAGGGGTGGTGTTAGTAGTAGATCTGTACCAGTACAGAGGGAGGGACTGAGAGGGGTGTTAGTAGTAGATCTGTACCAGTACAGAGGGAGGGACTGAGAGGGGGTGTTAGTAGTAGATCTGTACCAGTACAGAGGGAGGGACTGAGAGGAGTGTTAGTAGTAGATCAGTACCAGTACAGAGGGAGGGACTGAGAGGGGTGTTAGTAGTAGATCTGTACCAGTACAGAGGGAGGGACTGAGAGGGGTGTTAGTAGTAGATCAGTACCAGTACAGAGGGAGGGACTGAGAGGGGTGTTAGTAGTAGATCTGTACCAGTACAGAGGGAGGGACTGAGAGGGGTGTTAGTAGTAGATCTGTACCAGTACAGAGGGAGGGACTGAGAGGGGTGTTAGTAGTAGATCTGTACCAGTACAGAGGGAGGGACTGAGAGAGGGGTGTTAGTAGTAGATCTGTACCAGTACAGAGGGAGGGACTGAGAGGGGGTGTTAGTAGTAGATCTGTACCAGTACAGAGGGGAGGGACTGAGAGGAGTGGTGTTAGTAGTAGATCTGTACCAGAACAGAGGGAGGGACTGAGAGGGGGTGTTAGTAGTAGATCTGTACCAGTACAGAGGGAGGGACTGAGAGGGGGTGTTAGTAGATCTGTACCAGTACAGAGGGAGGGATCCTGAGAGGACTGGTGTGAGTAGTAGATCTGTACCAGTACAGAGGGAGGGACTGAGAGGAGTGGTGTTAGTAGTAGATCTGTACCAGTACAGAGGGAGGGACTGAGAGGAGGGTGTTAGTAGTAGATCTGTACCAGTACAGAGGGAGGGACTGAGAGGGGTGTTAGTAGTAGATCTGTACCAGTACAGAGGGAGGGACTGAGAGGGGTGTTAGTAGTAGATCTGTACCAGTACAGAGGGAGGGACTGAGAGTGGTGTTAGTAGTAGATCTGTACCAGTACAGAGGGAGGGACTGAGAGGGGTGGTGTTAGTAGTAGATCTGTACCAGTACAGAGGGAGGGACTGAGAGGGGGGTGTTAGTAGTAGATCTGTACCAGTACAGGGGGAGGGACTGAGAGGAGTGGTGTTAGTAGTAGATCTGTACCAGAACAGAGGGAGGGACTGAGAGGGGTGTTAGTAGTAGATCTGTACCAGTACAGAGGGAGGGACTGAGAGGGGTGTTAGTAGATCTGTACCAGTACAGAGGGAGGGATCCTGAGAGGACTGGTGTGAGTAGTAGATCTGTACCAGTACAGAGGGAGGGACTGAGAGGGGTGGTGTTAGTAGTAGATCTGTACCAGTACAGAGGAGGGACTGAGAGGGGGTGTTAGTAGTAGATCTGTACCAGTACAGAGGGAGGGATCCTGAGAGGGGGTGTTAGTAGTAGATCTGTACCAGTACAGAGGGATAGGCCGAGGAGTGATGTATGCTTCAGTAAGATTGTCTTTTTAGCGTTCATAGCTAATAGTTATCAACTTCACTGAAGGGATGGAATATAAGTCGCAGAAAATACAGGTTGTGGTGGCAGCTGCAGAGAAGTATTGGGTTGAACGAGAAGAGAGACAGCGTGTAGAGTTGAGAAGATGGTGTCCTGTCCTTTCAGGCTGTTGGCCTGAAGTACGACTAGATCGATTTAGTGGAGTAGGGTGGTGGGTTTTTAACGAGTGTAGGGTTAGATGTGAAATCCAACATTTATTCAGAATAGGTTTGATTTTTTTCACATGCCAAAATAAGCTGTTGACCAACAATGGTATTTCTAGGATTTTAAAACATTGGGTGCTTAGACCACAGCCAGTAGGGGGGTTTGTGGGCATCCTCCCCCACCCCCCAAAAATAAACATTAACAGCTACAGTTGAAGTGGGAAGTTTACATACACTTAGGTTGGAGTCATTAAAACTCATTTTTCAACCACTCCACAAATTTCTTGTTAACAAACTATAGTTTTGGCAAGTCAGTTAGGACCTCTACTTTGTGCGTGACACAAGTAATTTTTCCAACAATTGTTTACAGACAGATTATTTCACTTAACTCACTGTATCACAATTACAGTGGGTCAGAAGTTTACATACACTAAGTTGACTGTGCCTTTGGAAAATTCCAGAAAATGTCATGGCTTTTGAAGCTTCTGATAGGCTAATTGACATAATTTGAGTCGATTGGAGGTGTACTTGTGGATGTATTTCAAATGGACAGTGACCCCAAGCATACTTTCAAAGTTGTGACAAAATGGCTTAAGGACAACAAAGTCAAGGTATTGGAGTGGCCATCA
Source organism: Oncorhynchus tshawytscha (assembly GCF_018296145.1). Lineage (NCBI taxonomy): Eukaryota > Metazoa > Chordata > Actinopteri > Salmoniformes > Salmonidae > Oncorhynchus > Oncorhynchus tshawytscha. The sequence goes on from NW_024609768.1 coordinate 387,822, forward strand.
CAAAGCCCTGACCTCATTCCTATAGAAAATGTGTGGGCAGAACTGAAAAAGCGTGTGCGAGCAAGGAGGCCTACAATCCTGACTCAGTTACACCAGCTCTGTCAGGAAGGAATGGGCCAACATTCACCCAAATTATTGTGGGAAGCTTGTGGAAGGCTCCCTGAAACTTTGACATAAGTTCAACAATTTAAAGGCAATGCTACCAAATACCAATTGAGTGTATGTAAACTTATGACCCACTGGGAATGTGATGAAAGAAATAAATCATTCTCTCTACAATTATTTTGGCATTTCACATTCTTAAAGTAAAGTGGTGATCCTAACTGACCAAAAACAGGGAATGTCAGGAATTGTGAAAAACTGAGTTTAAATGTAATTGGCTAAGGTGTATAAACTTCTGACTTCACCTGTAAATGCATGGATTTGGTGCACTTTGAGATTAGAACATGGAGAGATCAGATATTTTTCAGGTAACTTGTACCTGCCACAGCAGACACTGCCAGCACTAAATTACAGTAGCTACTGTGGGTCTCTCTACTTTGAAACACAAGTCTACAGTGTATTGCCAAAAAAAACTCCATACCACTCAACAACTTCAAACAAACTCTGACCTGTCTAACGAGACAAACTGATTAAAGAATCCCACAGTACCCAAACACCCTGTCTCTCTCTCATACAGTACCAGTCACAAGTTTGGACACACCACATTCAAGGGTTTTTTATTTATTTTTACTATGTTCTACATTGTAGAATAATAGTGAAGACATCAAAACTATGAAATAACACATATGGAATCATGTAGTAACCAAAAAAGTGTTAAGCCCTCTTCTGTCCCCTAGTCCTCTATGCATTACTGTGTGCACATGTGATTTTGGAGACCCTTCTGGCAAAGTAGTACTTTATAGATTAGAACACAATATCCCAGAATCCCCAGCTCTCATTGTTAGTCCCTGCTGAGACTTTGTGGCAACTAGTGACAACCCAACAGAGTCAGGATGTTTGAGACTGTGGATGCCGATGTGATAACAGGTATGGATAAGATTGAAAATGATTCGATTACATTTTTGCAACAATGTCTCCAGAACAGGTACAAAAAAATATTACACAAAAGATGGTGTAATTCTATTTTTTAAATATTTTTTTTAGATAAAAAATATTCACCTTGTTAGCAATGTCAAGGTAGGTAGCTAGCTAGCTAGCAACATAGTTGATGATAGCTACCGTGAATTATTCTAAAATGGATTAAATTGTTTCTTAATCTACACACAATACCCCATACTGACAAACGCCTATTTTTTTAATATATTTTTTTACATTTAAGCACATTTATAAAAAATAAAAAATTGAAATAACTTATTTACATAAGTATTCAGACCCTTTGCTTTGGGACATGAAATTGAGCTCAGGTGCATCCTGTTTCCAATGATCATCCTTGATTTTTCTACAACTTGGAGTCCACCTGTGGTAAATTCAATTGATTGGACATGATTTGGAAAGGCACACACCCGTCTATATAAGGTTCCACAGTTGACAGTGCATGTCAGAGCAAAAACCAAGCCATGAGGTCAATGGAGTTGTCCGTAGAGCACCGAGACAGGATTGTGTCGAGGCACAGATCAGGGGAAGGGTACCAAAACATTTCTGCAGCATTGAAGGTCCCCAAGAACACAGTGGCCTCCATCATTCTTAAATTGAAGAAGTTTGGAACCACCAAGACTCTTCCTAGAGCTGGCCGCCTGGCCAAACTGAGCAATCGGGGGAGAAGGGCCTTGGTCAGGGAGGTGACCAAGAACCCAATGGTCACTTTGACAGAGTTCCTCTGTAGGGATGGGAGAACCTTCCAGAATAACAACCATCTTTGCAGCACTCCACCAATCAGGCCTTTTTGGTAGAGTGGCCAGACGGAAGCCACTCCTCAGTAAAAGGCCCATGACAGCCCGCTTGGAGCTTGCCAAAAGTCACTTAAAGGACTCTGACCATGAGAAACAAGATTCCCTGAATGCCAAGCGTCACGTCTGGAGGAAACATGGTACGACCCCCTACGGTGAAGCGTGGTGGTGGCAGCATTATGCTGTGGGGATGTTTTTCAGCGGCAGGGAGAAGTCAGGATCGAGGGAAAGATGAACAAAGCAAAGTACAGAGAGATACTTGATGAAAACCTGCTCCAGAGCGCTCAGGACCTCAGACTGGGGTGAAGGTTCACCTTTAAACAGGACAACGACCCTAAAGCACACAGCCAAGACAACACAGGAATGCCTTCGGGATAAGTATCTGAATGTCCATGAGTGGCCTAGAGCCCGGTCTGGAACCCAATCAAACATCTCTGGAGAGACCTGAAAATAGCTGTGCAGCGACGCTCCCCATCCAACTTGGCAGAGCTTGAGAGGATCTACAGAGAAGAATGGGAGAAACTCACCAAATACAGGTGTGCCAAACTTGTACCGTCATACCCAAGAAGACTCAAGGCTGTAATCGCTGCCAAAGGTGTTTCAACAAAGTACTGAGTAAAGGGTCTGAATACATATGTAAACGTCATCAGTATTATTTTTTATACATTTGCTAAAAAAATAAATAATCTACAAATAAAAAAATTGTTTTTGATTTGTCATTATGGGGTATTGTCTGTAGATTGATTAAAAAAAAGTGTAATTCATTTTAGAATAAGGCTGTAAAGTGGAAAAACTCAAGGGGGCAGACATGTCAATAGGTACCAGTCATGGTGAGTAGAGACATCATGCCAATAGGTACCAGTCATGGTGAGTAGAGACCACATGTCAATAGGTACCAGTCATGGTGAGTAGAGACCACATGTCAATAGGTACCAGTCATGGTGAGTAGAGACATCATGCCAATGGGTACCAGTCATGGTGAGTAGAGACATCATGTCAATAGGTACCAGTCATGGTGAGTAGAGACCACATGTCAATAGGTACCAGTCATGGTGAGTAGAGACATCATGCCAATAGGTACCAGTCATGGTGAGTAGAGACATCATGTCAATAGGTACCAGTCATGGTGAGTAGAGACATCATGCCAATAGGTACCAGTCATGGTGAGTAGAGACATCATGCCAATAGGTACCAGTCATGGTGAGTAGAGACATCATGCCAATAGGTACCAGTCATGGTGAGTAGAGACATCATGCCAATAGGTACCAGTCATGGTGAGTAGAGACATCATGCCAATAGGTACCAGTCAGGGTGAGTAGAGACATGTCAATAGGTACCAGTCATGGTGAGTAGAGACATCATGCCAATAGGTACCAGTCATGGTGAGTAGAGACATCATGCCAATAGGTACCAGTCAGGGTGAGTAGAGACATGTCAATAGGTACCAGTCATGGTGAATAGAGACATGTCAATAGGTACCAGTCATGGTGAGTAGAGACCTCATGTCAATAGGTACCAGTCATGGTGAGTAGAGACCTCATGTCAATAGGTACCAGTCATGGTGAGTAGAGACCTCATGTCAATAGGTACCAGTCATGGTGAGTAGAGACCTCATGTCAATAGGTACCAGTCATGGTGAGTAGAGACCTCATGTCAATAGGTACCAGTCATGGTGAGTAGAGACCTCATGTCAATAGGTACCAGTCATGGTGAGTAGAGACATCATGTCAATAGGTACCAGTCATGGTGAGTAGAGACCTCATGTCAATAGGTACCAGTCATGGTGAGTAGAGACCTCATGTCAATAGGTACCAGTCATGGTGAATAGAGACATCATGTCAATAGGTACCAGTCATGGTGAGTAGAGACATGTCAATAGGTACCAGTCATGGTGAGTAGAGACCTCATGTCAATAGGTACCAGTCATGGTGAATAGAGACATCATGTCAATAGGTACCAGTCATGGTGAGTAGGGAGAGACATCATGTCAATAGGTACCAGTCATGGTGAGTAGAGACATCATGCCAATAGGTACCAGTCAGGGTGAGTAGAGACATGTCAATAGGTACCAGTCATGGTGAATAGAGACATGTCAATAGGTACCAGTCATGGTGAGTAGAGACCTCATGCCAATAGGTACCAGTCATGGTGAGTAGAGACCTCATGTCAATAGGTACCAGTCATGGTGAGTAGAGACCTCATGTCAATAGGTACCAGTCAGGGTGAGTAGAGACCTCATGTCAATAGGTAGCAGTCATGGTGAGTAGAGACCTCATGTCAATAGGTACCAGTCATGGTGAGTAGAGACATGTCAATAGGTACCAGTCATGGTGAGTAGAGAGAGACATCATGTCAATAGGTACCAGTCATGGTGAGTAGAGACATCATGCCAATAGGTACCAGTCAGGGTGAGTAGAGACATGTCAATAGGTACCAGTCATGGTGAATAGAGACATGTCAATAGGTACCAGTCATGGTGAGTAGAGACCTCATGTCAATAGGTACCAGTCATGGTGAGTAGAGACATCATGCCAATAGGTACCAGTCATGGTGAGTAGAGACATCATGCCAATAGGTACCAGTCAGGGTGAGTAGAGACATGTCAATAGGTACAGGTCATGGTGAGTAGAGACATCGTGCCAATAGGTACCAGTGATGGTGAATGGAGACATCATGCCAATAGGTACCAGTCATGGTGAGTAGAGACATCATGTCAATAGATACCAGTCATGGTGAATAGAGACATCATGTCAATAGGTACCAGTCATGGTGAGTAGAGACATCATGTCAATAGGTACCAGTCATGGTGAGTAGAGACATGTCAATAGGTACCAGTCATGGTGAGTAGAGACCTCATGTCAATAGGTACCAGTCATGGTGAGTAGAGACCTCATGTCAATAGGTACCAGTCATGGTGAGTAGAGACCTCATGTCAATAGGTACCAGTCATGGTGAGTAGAGACATCATGTCAATAGGTACCAGTCATGGTGAGTAGAGACCTCATGTCAATAGGTACCAGTCATGGTGAGTAGAGACCTCATGTCAATAGGTACCAGTCATGGTGAATAGAGACATCATGTCAATAGGTACCAGTCATGGTGAGTAGAGACATGTCAATAGGTACCAGTCATGGTGAGTAGAGACCTCATGTCAATAGGTACCAGTCATGGTGAATAGAGACATCATGTCAATAGGTACCAGTCATGGTGAGTAGGAGAGACATCATGTCAATAGGTACCAGTCATGGTGAGTAGAGACATCATGCCAATAGGTACCAGTCAGGGTGAGTAGAGACATGTCAATAGGTACCAGTCATGGTGAATAGAGACATGTCAATAGGTACCAGTCATGGTGAGTAGAGACCTCATGCCAATAGGTACCAGTCATGGTGAGTAGAGACCTCATGTCAATAGGTACCAGTCATGGTGAGTAGAGACCTCATGTCAATAGGTACCAGTCAGGGTGAGTAGAGACCTCATGTCAATAGGTAGCAGTCATGGTGAGTAGAGACCTCATGTCAATAGGTACCAGTCATGGTGAGTAGAGACATGTCAATAGGTACCAGTCATGGTGAGTAGAGAGACATCATGTCAATAGGTACCAGTCATGGTGAGTAGAGACATCATGCCAATAGGTACCAGTCAGGGTGAGTAGAGACATGTCAATAGGTACCAGTCATGGTGAATAGAGACATGTCAATAGGTACCAGTCATGGTGAGTAGAGACCTCATGTCAATAGGTACCAGTCATGGTGAGTAGAGACCTCATGTCAATAGGTACCAGTCATGGTGAGTAGAGACATCATGTCAATAGGTACCAGTCATGGTGAGTAGAGACCTCATGTCAATAGGTACCAGTCATGGTGAGTAGAGACCTCATGTCAATAGGTACCAGTCATGGTGAATAGAGACATCATGTCAATAGGTACCAGTCATGGTGAGTAGAGACATGTCAATAGGTACCAGTCATGGTGAGTAGAGACCTCATGTCAATAGGTACCAGTCATGGTGAATAGAGACATCATGTCAATAGGTACCAGTCAGACATCATGTCAATAGGTGAGTCATGATTACCAGTCATGGTGAGTAGAGACATGTCAATAGGTACCAGTCAGGGTGAGTAGAGACATCATGTCAATAGGTACCAGTCATGGTGAAGTAGAGACATGTCAATAGGTACCAGTCATGGTGAGTAGACATCATGTCAATAGGGATGGGAGAACCTTCCAGTACCAGTCATGGTGAGTAGAGACCTCAGTCAAAAGGCCCATGACAGCCCGCTTGGAGCTTGCCAAAAGTCACTTAAAGGACTCTGACCATGAGCAAGATTCCCTCATGGTCTAGAAACATCATGTCAATAGGTACCAGTCATGGTGAGTCGAGGGAAAGAGACAATCATGTCAATAGGTACCAGTCATGGTGAGTAGAGACAAGACACATGTCAATAGGTACCAGTCATGGTGAGTAGAGAGGATCTCATGTCAATAGGTACCAGTCATGAGTCATACCCAAGAAGACTCAAGGCTGTAACCTGCCAAAGGTGTTTCAACAAAGTACATGTCAAGGGTACGTATGTAAACGTCATCAGTATTATTTTTTATACATTTGCTAAAAAAAGTCATGTTTTTGATTTGTCATTATGGGGTAGTGTAGATTGAGACATTTTAGAATCATGTCAATAGGTACCAGTCATGGTGAGTAGAGACATCATGCCAATAGGTACCAGTCATGGTGAGTAGAGACATGTCAATAGGTACCAGTCATGGTGAGTAGAGACATGTCAATAGGTACCAGTCATGGTGAGTAGAGACATCATGCCAATAGGTACCAGTCATGGTGAGTAGAGACATCATGTCAATAGGTACCAGTCATGGTGAGTAGAGACATCATCAATAGGTACCAGTCATGAGTAGAGTCATGCCAATAGGTACCAGTCATGGTGAGTAGAGAGACCACATGTCAATAGGTACCAGTCATGGTGAGTAGAGACCTCATGTCAATAGGTACCAGTCATGGTGAGTAGAGACATCATGTCAATAGGTACCAGTCATGGTGAGTAGAGACATCATGTCAATAGGTACCAGTCATGGTGAGTAGAGACATCATGTCAATAGGTACCAGTCATGGTGAGTAGAGACATCATGCCAATAGGTACCAGTCATGGTGAGTAGAGACATCATGCCAATAGGTACCAGTCATGGTGAGTAGAGACATGTCAATAGGTACCAGTCATGGTGAGTAGAGACCTCATGTCAATAGGTACCAGTCATGGTGAATAGAGACATCATGTCAATAGGTACCAGTCATGGTGAGTAGGGAGAGACATCATGTCAATAGGTACCAGTCATGGTGTAGAGACATCATGCCAATAGGTACCAGTCAGGGTGAGTAGAGACATGTCAATAGGTACCAGTCATGGTGAATAGAGACATGTCAATAGGTACCAGTCATGGTGAGTAGAGACCTCATGCCAATAGGTACCAGTCATGGTGAGTAGAGACCTCATGTCAATAGGTACCAGTCATGGTGAGTAGAGACCTCATGTCAATAGGTACCAGTCATGGTGAGTAGAGACCTCATGTCAATAGGTACCAGTCAGGGTGAGTAGAGACCTCATGTCAATAGGTAGCAGTCATGGTGAGTAGAGACCTCATGTCAATAGGTACCAGTCATGGTGAGTAGAGACATGTCAATAGGTACCAGTCATGGTGAGAGAGAGAGACATCATGTCAATAGGTACCAGTCATGGTGAGTAGAGACATCATGCCAATAGGTACCAGTCATGGTGAGTAGAGACATCATGCCAATAGGTACCAGTCAGGGTGAGTAGAGACATGTCAATAGGTACCAGTCATGGTGAATAGAGACATGTCAATAGGTACCAGTCATGGTGAGTAGAGACCTCATGTCAATAGGTACCAGTCATGGTGAGTAGAGACATGTCAATAGGTACCAGTCATGGTGAATAGAGACATGTCAATAGGTACCAGTCATGGTGAGTAGAGACCTATGTCAATAGGTACCAGTCATGGTGAGTAGAGACATCATGCCAATAGGTACCAGTGATAGAGACATGTAGGTACAGGTCATGGTGAGTAGAGACATCGTGCCAATAGGTACCAGTGATGGTGAATGGAGACATCGTGCCAATAGGTACCAGTGATGGTGAATGGAGACATCGTCAATAGGTACCAGTGATGGTGAATGGAGACATCGTGCCAATAGGTACCAGTCATGGTGAGTAGAGACATGTCAATAGGTACCAGTCATGGTGAGTAGAGACATGTCAATAGGTACCAGTCATGGTGAATAGAGACATGTCAATAGGTACCAGTCATGGTGAATAGAGACATGTCAATAGGTACCAGTCATGGTGAGTAGAGACATCATGTCAATAGGTACCAGTCATGGTGAGTAGAGACATCATGTCAATAGGTACCAGTCATGGTGAGTAGAGACCTCATGTCAATAGGTACCAGTCATGGTGAGTAGAGACCTCATATCAATAGGTACCAGTCATGGTGAGTAGAGACCTCATGTCAATAGGTACCAGTCATGGTGAGTAGAGAGAGACATCATGCCAATAGGTACCAGTCATGGTGAGTAGAGACCTCATGTCAATAGGTACCAGTCATGGTGAGTAGAGTGAGACATCATGCCAATAGGTACCAGTCATGGTGAGTAGAGACCTCATGTCAATAGGTACCAGTCATGGTGAGTGGAGTGAGACATCATGCCAATAGGTACCAGTCATGGTGAGTAGAGACCTCATGTCAATAGGTACCAGTCATGGTGAGTGGAGTGAGACATCATGCCAATAGGTACCAGTCATGGTGAGTAGAGACCTCATGTCAATAGGTACCAGTCATGGTGAGTGGAGTGAGACATCATGCCAATAGGTACCAGTCATGGTGAGTAGAGACCTCATGTCAATAGGTACCAGTCATGGTGAGTGGAGTGAGACATCATGCCAATAGGTACCAGTCATGGTGAGTAGAGACATCATGTCAATAGGTACCAGTCATGGTGAGTGGAGAGAGACATCATGTCAGGTTTAAATGTATTATTGTCATAATGCATATTGTGTCATATCATGCCATACATAATCATATCATCCTGTCAATTCATATCTGCCATTAAGATACTCTACAGAAACTTTATTGAGGTTGTATCTTACAGACTGAATGGCTAGTGCTTAGTTGGATGATACAACCTCAGAGTTTCTGTAGAGTACCACTAAACTAACCACTAGCTATTCTGTCATGGTGAGTGATGTCTAATGGCACATTTAGAGTACAATTACATGGATGCATGTAGGGGGACTTTTATTTTGAAAAAAACATGTCCTCAATGGGAGCAACAGGTAAAACCAGCAGCAGGCCTCGACTATTTCTCAATTCATCATTCCCCGATTCCTCTTTCTCTTCGTCTCCTCCTCCAAATGGAGAATAAAGTCAGAGAGGAGGGACCTCGGAACTTCTCCTCTATTACAGTTGAGAGGAGAGTGGAGCGAGGAATCACAGAAAGACAGTCTTTTCCCATCTCCCGTCAAACTAGACGGTAGTCTCTTTCATATGTTTCTGTTGGTGTGTCTTTAGTGCTTTGGGTACAATGAACCCTTTCCCACACAGGCTACAGACGTACGGCTTCTCCCCTGTATGAAACCTCCTCATGTGCACCTTCAGACTCCCAGAGGTGGTGAACCCCTTATCACAGACAGTACAAGGGTACGGTCTCTCTTTAGTGTGCTTGATCTGATGCACTCTCAAGTTCCCAGATTGGGCAAAACTTTTCCCGCATATGGCGCAGACAAAGGGTTTCTCTCCGGTGTGTGTTCTCTGGTGACTCTTTAGATCCCCGTCCCGTAGGAACATTCTCCCGCAGTATGAGCAGCAGTACTTCTTTTCCAGGCTCTTGTAGTGCATTCTCGCGTGCACCTCCAACCTTTTCATGTCCGGGAAACTCTTCCCGCACTCGCACATGTGATGGCGGACCTCTGCCATGTGTATCCTCTTGTGTTTCTTCAGGCTTTCGCTTCTGGCAAAACGTTGGCCACACACAGAGCACTGGTGCGGTTTTTCCTTGGTGTGGATCAGTATGTGGGTCGCCAAGGATGTTTTCTGAGTGAAGCCCCTCCCACAGTAGGAGCAGTGGAGGAGGTTCTCCCCTGTGTGGATTGACCGGTGGGTCTTGAGGGTGTAGAAGTGGGTGAACGTCTGGCCGCATTGGTCACAAAGGTACGGTTTCTTGTTATTGTGTGTCTGCTTGTGCTCCCTGTACTCCAACAGGTTGCCAAAGCTCTCTGGGCACTTGGAGCAGTGGTACGGTTTCTCTCCTGTATGGGTGCGCTGGTGAGTCTTTAGGTCCTGCAGCAGACTGAAGGTCTTCCCACATGGTTGGCAGATGTGCTTGGTCTTCTCTCCTGTGTGGATCATCACATGAATGTTCAAGTCGTCGAGCTTCAAGAAACTCTCCTCGCAGACAGAGCACTGGTGGGGTTTTTCTGTGCTGGCGCCCTCTCCTGTTTCAATGACAACATTACAAGACAGAGAGGAGAAATTTATTGGTGCAGAAACAAAGCATTTCTTATTGGAAAAGATCTGGTAGTCCATCCCTGTTTCTGCCTGTTTGCTTCAGTGTGGTTTCCTAGTAAACATGACTCAGGTGTGTGGGTCTCTCTTACCTTTGTGGATCACCTGGTGTCTCTTCAGGTCCTGGTATCGCAGGAAACACTTCCCACAGACGGAGCACTGGTGGGGTTTCTTTCCACTGTGCGTCATTGTGTGTGTCTTCAGGCTGCTGGCTGCAGTGAACCTCTTACCGCACTGGGAGCAGAAATATGGCTTCAGCTCCTGGTCAGGATCCCTGGACTGTCAGGGTCAGAGCTGGTGCCCTCTCCTGTTTCAATGACAACATTAGAAGGGTTTAACACAGGAGGAAAATGATAAGGATAGCGCAACTCCAACCCAGTGTTCCTCTCACCTTTATGGGTCACCAGGTGTCTTTTAAGGTCGTAGGGTCGAAGGAAGGCCTTGCCACAGACGGAGCACTGGTGGGGTTTCTCTCCGCTGTGGATCTTCATGTGTGCCTTAAGCCTGAAGGCTGCGGTGAACCTCTTACCACACACAGAGCAGGGGAACGGTCTCTCTGGATCTGCTTCCCTGGACTGTCTGCGTCAGAGTTGTTGCCCCCTTCAATGACAACATTACAGGGGTTCAAATGCTGCACTGTCAATAAATGACAGTTTATTACATAATAATACACATGTAAATACCCAGCTACTTTATGGAAAGAAGCACTGCTGTGGATATGTTGATGTTTCTTCAAGTCACCTGTGTTCCAGCAGAGATCTCAGGGTCCTTGTTCATTGCTGCAAAGTACTGTTGCAAAATGTTTTGCAAACGGAAAACAAGTGTATTATTATTGGATAGTCCCTCCTACTTCGGGCCCATTTGTTTCTGTTTGGTTCCTAATGAATATGACCCAAGTGTGTGAGCATAGACTTCAGGGGTGTATTCACTAGGAACAAAAATGGAAGCAAACAGAACAAAATGGAGAAGGAACTTGAATTTGTCCAATAGAATTTTTGCACAAAAATGTTTCCCTTTCCATTGCAAAACGTTTTGCTACAGTGAATCAGTGTGTTTGAGTCTCTCTCACCTTTGTGTATCTCTCTCTCACCTTTGTGTATCTCTCTCTCACCTTTGTGTATCTCTCTCTCACCTTTGTGTATCTCTCTCTCACCTTTGTGTATCTCCCGGTGTCTCCCTCTCACCTTTGTGTATCTCCCGGTGTCTCCCTCTCACCTTTGTGTATCTCCCGGTGTCTCCCTCTCACCTTTGTGGATCTCCCGGTGTCTCCCGCTCACCCTTGTGGATCTCCCGGTGTCTCCCGCTCACCCTTGTGTATCTCCCCGTGTCTCTCTCTCACCTTTGTGTATCTCCCCGTGTCTCTCTCTCACCTTTGTGTATCTCCCGTGTCTCTCACCTTTGTGTATCTCCCCGTGTCTCTCTCTCACCTTTGTGTATCTCCCCGTGTCTCTCTCTCACCTTTGTGTATCTCCCCGTGTCTCTCTCTCACCTTTGTGTATCTCCCCGTGTCTCTCTCTCACCTTTGTGTATCTCCCCGTGTCTCTCTCTCACCTTTGTGTATCTCCCCGTGTCTCTCTCTCACCTTTGTGTATCTCCCCGTGTCTCTCTCTCACCTTTGTGTATCTCACCTTTGTGTATCCCGTGTCTCTCTCTCACCTTTGTGTATCTCCCCGTGTGTCTCTCTCTCACCTTTGTGTATCTCCCGTGTCTCTCTCTCACCTTTGTGTATCTCCCGGTGTCTCTCTCTCACCTTTGTGTATCTCCCCGTGTCTCTCTCTCACCTTTGTGTATCTCCCCGTGTCTCTCTCTCACCTTTGTGTATCTCCCCGTGTCTCTCTCTCACCTTTGTGTATCTCCCCGTGTCTCTCTCTCACCTTTGTGTATCTCCCCGTGTCTCTCTCTCACCTTTGTGTATCTCCCCGTGTCTCTCTCTCACCTTTGTGTATCTCCCCGTGTCTCTCTCTCACCTTTGTGTATCTCCCCGTGTCTCTCTCTCACCTTTGTGTATCTCCCGGTGTCTCTCTCTCACCTTTGTGTATCTCCCGGTGTCTCTCTCTCACCTTTGTGTATCTCCCGGTGTCTCTCTCACCTTTGTGTATCTCCCGGTGTCTCTCTCACCTTTGTGTATCTCCCGGTGTCTCTTGAGGTCCTGGAACAGCAGGAAACACTTCCCACAGACGGAGCACTGGTGGTGTATCTCCCCACTGTGAGACTTCATGTGAGACTTTAGTAAAGGCGCTGTGGTGAACCTCTTGCCACACTCTGAGCAGAGGTACAGTCTTTTAGGGTCCGGGTACGGCTTCTGCCCCTGTTCGGGATCCCCTGGGCTGTCTGGGTCCGAGTTGGCTCCCCGCTCTCTCCTGCTTCAATGACCACGTCACAGGGTTTATAAACACATCGAGACAGAAGCAAGAACTGCAAGTACACATACAGTAGACTTACACCCTATGGTAACTGTCCTCTGAGCTTCTATAATCCCACCCTATGGTAACTGTCCTCTGAGCCTCTATAACCACACCCTATGGTAACTGTCCACTGAGCTTCTATAATCCCACCCTATGGTAACTGTCCTCTGAGCCTCTATAACCACACCCTATGGTAACTGTCATCTGAGCCTCTATAACCCCACCCTATGGTAACTGTCCTCTGAGCCTCTATAACCACACCCTATGGTAACTGTCCACTGAGCCTCTATAACCACACCCTATGGTAACTGTCCACTGAGCTTCTATAATCCCACCCTATGGTAACTGTCCTCTGAGCCTCTATAACCACACCCTATGGTAACTGTCCACTGAGCCTCTATAACCACACCCTATGGTAACTGTCCTCTGAGCCTCTATAACCACACCCTATGGTAACTGTCCTCTGAGCCTCTATAACCACACCCTATGTTAACTGTCCTCTGAGCCTCTATAACCACACCCTATGGTAACTGTCCACTGAGCTTCTATAATCCCACCCTATGGTAACTGTCCTCTGAGCCTCTATAACCCCACCCTATGGTAACTGTCCTCTGAGCCTCTATAACCACACCCTATGGTAACTGTCCACTGAGCTTCTATAACCACACCCTATGGTAACTGTCCTCTGAGCCTCTATAACCACACCCTATGGTAACTGTCCACTGAGCTTCTATAACCACACCCTATGGTAACTGTCCACTGAGCTTCTATAATCCCACACTATGGTAACTGTCCTCTGAGCTTCTATAATCCCACCCTATGGTAACTGTCCTCTGAGCCTCTATAAGCACACCCTATGGTAACTGTCCACTGAGCCTCTATAATCCCACCCTATGGTAACTGTCCTCTGAGCCTCTATAACCACACCCTATGGTAACTGTCCTCTGAGCCTCTATAACCACACCCTATGGTAACTGTCCTCTGAGCCTCTATAACCACCCTATGGTAACTGTCCTCTGAGCCTCTATAACCACACCCTATGGTAACTGTCCTCTGAGCCTCTATAACCACACCCTATGGTAACTGTCCTCTGAGCCTCTATAACCACACCCGATGGTAACTGTCCTCTGAGCCTCTATAACCACACCCGATGGTAACTGTCCTCTGAGCCTCGATAACCACACCCTATGGTAACTGTCCTCTGAGCCTCTATAACCACACCCTATGGTAACTGTCCTCTGAGCCTCTATAACCACACCCTATGGTAACTGTCCTGAGCCTCTATAATCACACCCTATGGTAACTGTCCTCTGAGCCTCTATAAACACACCCTATGTGTTTACTTCCGGCGCCGACAGAGATGGCCGCCTCGCTTCGCGTTCCTAGGAAACTATGCAGTGTTTTGTTTTTTTTACGTGTTATTACTTACATTAGTACCCCAGGTCATCTTAGGTTTCATTACATACAGTCGAGAAGAACTACTGAATATAAGATCAGCGTCAACTCACCATCAGTACGACCAAGAAAATGTTTTTCGCGACGCGGATCCTGTGTTCTGCCTTTCAACCAGGACAACGGAATGGATCCTATGCAGCGACCCAAAAAACGACTACGAAAAAGAGGGAAACGAGGCGGTCTTCTGGTCAGACTCCGGAGACGGGCACATCGTGCACCACTCCCTAGCATTCTTCTCGCCAATGTCCAGTCTCTTGACAACAAGGTTGATGAAATCCGAGCAAGGGTAGCATTCCAGAGGGACATCAGAGACTGTAACGTTCTTTGCTTCACGGAAACATGGCTCACTGGAGAGACGCTATCGGAGGCGGTGCAGCCAGCGGGTTTCTCCACGCATCGCGCCGACAGAAACAAACATCTTTCTGGTAAGAAGAGGGGCGGGGGCGTATGCCTTATGGCTAACGAGACATGGTGTGATGAAAGAAACATACAGGAACTCAAATCCTTCTGTTCACCCGATTTAGAATTCCTCACAATCAAATGTAGACCGCATTATCTACCAAGAGAATTCTCTTCGATTATAATCACAGCCATATATATTCCTCCCCAAGCAGACACATCGATGGCTCTGAACGAACTTTATTTGACTCTTTGCAAACTGGAATCCATTTATCCGGAGGCTGCATTCATTGTAGCTGGGGATTTTAACAAGGCTAATCTGAAAACAAGACTCCCTAAATTTTATCAGCATATCGATTGCGCAACCAGGGGTGGAAAAACCTTGGATCAATGTTACTCTAACTTCCGCGACGCATATAAGGCCATGCCCCGCCCTCCTTTCGGAAGAGCTGACCACGACTCCATTTTGTTGATCCCTGCCTACAGACAGAAACTAAAACAAGAGGCTCCCACGCTGAGGTCTGTCCAACGCTGGTCTGACCAAGCTGACACCACACTCCAAGACTGCTTCCATCACGTGGACTGGGATATATTTCGTATTGCGTCAGATAACAATATTGACGAATACGCTGATTCGGTGTGCGAGTTCATTAGAACGTGCGTTGAAGATGTCGTTCCCATAGCAACGATTAAAACATTCCCTAACCAGAAACCGTGGATTGATGGCAGCATTCGCGTGAAACTGAAAGCGCGAACCACTGCTTTTAATCAGGGCAAGGTGACTGGTAACATGACCGAACACAAACAGTGCAGCTATTCCCTCCGCAAGGCTAAGTGTCAATACAGAGACAAAGTAGAATCTCAATTCAACGGCTCAGACACAAGAGGCATGTGGCAGGGTCTACAGTCAATCACGGACTACAAGAAGAAATCCAGCCCAGTCACGGACCAGGATGTCTTGCTCCCAGGCAGACTAAATAACTTTTTTGCCCGCTTTGAGGACAATACAGTGCCACTGACACGGCCTGCAACGAAAACATGCGGACTCTCCTTCACTGCAGCCGAGGTGAGTAAGACATTTAAACGTGTTAACCCTCGCAAGAGTGCAGGCCCAGACGGCATCCCCAGCCGCGCCCTCAGAGCATGCGCAGACCAGCTGGCCGGTGTGTTTACGGACATATTCAATCAATCCCTATACCAGTCTGCTGTTCCCACATGCTTCAAGAGGGCCACCATTGTTCCTGTTCCCAAGAAAGCTAAGGTAACTGAGCTAAACGACTACCGCCCCGTAGCACTCACTTCCGTCATCATGAAGTGCTTTGAGAGACTAGTCAAGGACCATATCACCTCCACCCTACCTGACACCCTAGACCCACTCCAATTTGCTTACCACCCAAATAGGTCCACAGACGATGCAATCTCAACCACACTGCACACTGCCCTAACCCATCTGGACAAGAGGAATACCTATGTGAGAATGCTGTTCATCGACTACAGCTCGGCATTCAACACCATACTACCCTCCAAGCTCGTCATCAAGCTCGAGACCCTGGGTCTCAACCCCGCCCTGTGCAACTGGGTACTGGACTTCCTGACGGGCCGCCCCCAGGTGGTGAGGGTAGGCAACAACATCTCCACCCCGCTGATCCTCAACACTGGGGCCCCACAAGGGTGCGTTCTGAGCCCTCTCCTGTACTCCCTGTTCACCCACGACTGCGTGGCCATGCATGCCTCCAACTCAATCATCAAGTTTGCGGACGACACAACAGTGGTAGGCTTGATTACCAACAACGACGAGACGGCCTACAGGGAGGAGGTGAGGGCCCTCAGAGTGTGGTGTCAGGAAAATAACCTCACACTCAACGTCAACAAAACTAAGGAGATGATTGTGGACTTCAGGAAACAGCAGAGGGAACACCCCCTATCCACATCGATGGAACAGTAGTGGAGAGGGTAGCAAGTTTTAAGTTCCTCGGCATACACATCACAGACAAACTGAATTGGTCCACTCACACAGACAGCATCGTGAAGAAGGCGCAGCAGCGCCTCTTCAACCTCAGGAGGCGGAAGAAATTCGGCTTGTCACCAGAAGCACTCACAAACTTCTACAGATGCACAATCGAGAGCATCCTGGTGGGCTGTATCACCGCCTGGTACGGCAACTGCTCCGCCCACAACCGTAAGGCTCTCCAGAGGGTAGTGAGGTCTGCACAACGCATCACCGGGGGCAAACTACCTGCCCTCCAGGACACCTACACCACCCGATGTTACAGGAAGGCCATAAAGATCATCAAGGACATCAACCACCGAGCCACTGCCTGTTCACCCCGCTATCATCCAGAAGGTGAGGTCAGTACAGGTGCATCAAAGCTGGGACCGAGAGACTGAAAAACAGCTTCTATCTCAAGGCCATCAGACTGTTAAACAGCCACCACTAACATTGAGTGGCTGCTGCCAACACACTGACACTGACTCAACTCCAGCCACTTTAATAATGGGAATTGATGGGAAATTATGTAAATATATCACTAGCCACTTTAAACAATGCTACCTTATATAATGTTACTTACCCTACATTATTCATCTCATATGCATACGTATATACTGTACTCTATATCATCGACTGCATCCTTATGTAATACATGTATCACTAGCCACTTTAACTATGCCACTTTGTTTACATACTCATCTCATATGTATATACTGTACTCGATACCATCTACTGTATCTTGCCTATGCTGCTCTGTACCATCACTCATTCATATATCCTTATGTACATATTCTTTAACCCCTTACACTGTGTATAAGACAGTAGTTTTGGAATTGTTAGTTAGATTACTTGTTGGTTATTACTGCATTGTCGGAACTAGAAGCACAAGCATTTTGCTACACTCGCATTAACATCTGCTAACCATGTGTATGTGACAAATAAAATTTGATTTGATTTGGTAACTGTCCTCTGAGCCTCTATAACCACACCCTATGGTAACTGTCCTCTGAGCCTCTATAAAACACCCTATGGTAACTGTCCTCTGAGCCTCTATAACCACACCCTATGGTAACTGTCCTCTGAGCCTCTATAACCACACCCTATGGTAACTGTCCTCTGAGCCTCTATAACCACACCCTATGGTAACTGTCCTCTGAGCCTCTATAACCACACCCTATGGTAACTGTCCTCTGAGCCTCTATAACCACACCCTATGGTACCTGTCCTCTGAGCCACCATAATCACAACCAGTCGGACAGTACTGTTTCCGTTGAATTGAACGATGCACCGCACTGTCATTCCGAACACAATCCTGGGGCTTGCGAAGGTCACGTTCTACCAACGAGCCACACAGGACGTGTCTTCCAGCAGAGAGATGTTTCTCTCACCTTTGTGCACCACCTGGTGTCTCTTCAGAACGCACAGCCACAGGAAACGCTTCCCGCAGACGGAACACTGGTGGGGTTTGTCTTCGCTGTGGATCTTCAGGTGGATCCTCAGGCTGGTCGGCGAGGTGAACGTCTTGCCACACTCCGAACAGCGGTACGGTCTGTCCGAGGTGACTGCTTTAATGACAACATCATAGAGGTTAAACCGCTGCAGTACACAAAGGAGAGAACAGCACCACCAGCGCATACAGGATTAGACATATATGGGCAATTCCATTTTAACTGGAGACAGATTTTTGTTTTATTTTTTACGTAAAATGTACGCTCTACTAAAAAAACAACAAAAAAAATAGATTTTTAACAAACATACAACTTTATGCACAAGGACTACGTTTACACTGAACATTTGACCCCCAAAAAACACATTTACTGGAAGAACTGTGAGGGAGTTTGGTAGGAGTTGTGAGGGCGTTTGGTAGGAGTTGTGAGGGCGTTTGGTAGGAGTTGTGAGGGAGTTTGGTAGGAGTTGTGAGGGAGTTTGGTAGCGGAATTTCAGTCAAATCTCCCTCAGTTTATTTACGTGACCCGGTTTTCTTAAAGACTGCATAAAGAACGCTGTGTCGGTTACTCTGCATAAAGAACGCCGTGTCGGTTACTCTGTATAAAGAACGCCGTGTCGGTTACTCTGCATAAAGAACGCCGTGTCGGTTACTCTGCATAAAGAACGCCGTGTCGGTTACTCTGCATAAAGAACGCCGTGTCGGTTACTCTGCATAAAGAACGCCGTGTCGGTTACTCTGCATAAAGAACGCCGTGTCGGTTACTCTGCATAAAGAACGCCGTGTCGGTTACTCTGCATAAAGAACGCCGTGTCGGTTACTCTGCATAAAGAACGCCGTGTCGGTTACTCTGCATAAAGAACGCCGTGTCGGTTACTCTGCATAAAGAACGCCGTGTCGGTTACTCTGCATAAAGAACGCCTCGGTTACTCTGCATAAAGATCCTCCTCTACATATGTGGGTATTATGATCCAACATCCTCCTCTACATATGTGGGTATTATGATCCAACATCCTCCTCTACATATGTGGGTATCCAACATCCTCCTCTACATATGTGGGTATTATGATCCAACATCCTCCTCTACATATGTGGGTATTATGATGCAACATCCTCCTCTACATATGTGGGTATTATGATCCAACATCCTCCTCTACATATGTGGGTATTATGATCCAACATCCTCCTCTACATATGTGGGTATTATGATCCAACATCCTCCTCTACATATGTGGGTATTATGATCCAACATCCTCCTCTACATATGTGGCTGTTATGATCCAACATCCTCCTCTACATATGTGGGTATTATGATCCAACATCCTCCTCTACATATGTGGGTATCCAACATCCTCCTCTACATATGTGGGTATTATGATCCAACATCCTCCTCTACATATGTGGGTATTATGATCCAACATCTGTGGGTATTATGATCCAACATCCTCCTCTACATATGTGGGTGTTATGATCCAACATCCTCCTCTACATATGTGGGTATTATGATCCAACATCCTCCTCTACATATGTGGGTATTATGATGCAACATCCTCCTCTACATATGTGGGTATTATGATCCAACATCCTCCTCTACATATGTGGGTATCCAACATCCTCCTCTACATATGTGGGTATTATGATCCAACATCCTCCTCTACATATGTGGGTATTATGATCCAACATCCTCCTGGGTATTATTCTACACACGGGCAATTATTTAAATCTGCTCCGCAGCAAAATTGGCACATTTGCACATTTGGTTCATCCGAAGCGAAATCTGCACGAATGTTTTACAAGTTTGGTACTATACTGAACTATACTCCACAGTACAGGACTGTTTGGTACTATACTGAACTATAATCTACAGTACAGGACTGTATGGTACTATACTGAACTATACTCCACAGTACAGGACTGTATGGTACTATAATCCACAGTACTGGACTGTACTCTACTCTGTGTTCGGTAATTTCAGTGTAGGAAAGGATGAAACAGCGTCTGTGCCACCAGTAAGTACAGATAGTAACGTTAGTATAAATCCCCTCGCACGGTCCCCGCAGTCGGACAATTTTCCCTTGGCTTCTGGAAGGAAATGCTGTTGGCATGCTCAACCGGTGACGCTCATTCAACCGGTTCTCCCCATTAAGCAACCGGTCGGAGGCCGAGCCTTCTCTGGTCTCTCCTCCTCCCGTTACGGGGTCTGAGACGCCGAAGCTTCCCACCATTAGCTCTGACGAATTGAAAACCCTTGTCATTGGTGACTCCATTACCCGCAGTATTAGACTTAAAACGAATCATCCAGCGATCATACACTGTTTCCCCAGGGGCAGGGCTACCGACGTTAAGGCTAATCTGAAGATGGTGCTGGCTAAGGCTAAAACTAGCGAGTGTAGAGAGTATACAGATATTGTTATCCACGTCGGCACCAACGATGTTAGGATGAAACAGTCAGAGGTCACCAAGCGCAACATAGCTTCAGCGTGTAAATCAGCTAGAAAGATGTGTCGGCATCGAGTAATTGTCTCTGGCCCCCTCCTCCCATCTCAATCGCTGGTTGAAAACTTTTCTGCCCCTAGATTGAGGCACAGATTGAGGCACAGACACGGTCTAAATCAGACATAAGGAAGTGGATGGTGGCAAATTTACTAATTTTAAGCTCGGACAAAACAGAGATTCTAGTTCTTGGTCCCAAGAAACAATGAGATCTTCTGTTGAATCTGACAATTAATCTTGATGGTTGTACAGTCATCTCAAATAAAACTGAAGGACCTCGGCGTTACTCTGGACCTTGATCTCTCTTTTGACGAACATATCAAGACTGTTTCAAGGATTGAGTCACTGACGTGATCTTTCTGTCCAGGTTGGTGCCCCCACTCGGGTTTGTGCCGTGGGGGAGATCTTCGTGGGCTATACTCGGTCTTGTCTCAGGATAGTACGTTGGTGGTTGAAGATATCCCTCTAGTCGTGTGGGGGCTGTGCTTTGGCAAAGTGGGTGGGGTTATATCCTTCCTGTTTGGCCCTGTCCGGGTGTATCGTCGGACGGGGCCACAGTGTTTCCCGACCCCTCCCGTCTCAGCCTCCAGTATTTATGCTGCAATTGTTTATGTGTTGGGGGGCTAGGGTCAGTCTGTTAAATCTGGAGTATTTTTACTGTCTTATCCGGTGTCCTGTGTGAATTTAAGTATGCTCTCTCTAATTCTCTCTCTCTTTTTCTCTGTCTCTCTCTCGGAGGACCAGAGCCCTAGGACCATGCCTCAGGACTACCTGGTCTGATGACTCCTTGCTGTCCCCAGTACACCTGGTCGTGCTTCTGCTCCAGTTTCAACTGTTCTGCCTGCGGCTCCTGAACCCTGACCTGTTCACCGGAAGTGCTACCTTGTCCCGGACCTTCTGTTTTCAACTCTCTAGAGACATCAGGAGCGGTAGAGATACTCTTAATGATCAGCTATGAAAAGCCATCTGATATTTACTCCTGAGGTGCTGACCTGTTGCACCCTCTACAACCACTGTGATTATTATTATTATTATTATTATCATCATCATCATCTGACCATGCTGGTCATTTATGAACGTTTGAACATCTTGGCCATGTTCTGTTATAATCTCCACCCGGCACAGCCAGAAGAGGACTGGCCACCCCTCATAGCCTGGTTCCTCTCTAGGTTCTGGCCTTTCTAGGGAGTTTTTCCTAGCCACCGTGCTTCTTCACCTGCATTGCTTGCTGTTTCGGGTTTTAGGCTGGGTTTCTGTACAGCACTTTGAGATATCAGCTTATGTAAGAAGGGCTTTATAAATACATTTAATTGATTGATTTGTGACCCAACTGAGGTTTGTAACTATAGGTTTGTAACTATTATAGTCTATTCAATTGCAGAAATTCTGTTACCTATTTTTTTTTTTTTTTGGGGGGTTCAAAGAATTTCGAATTCATAAACAAAATTGATATCAGTAAAAACACTATAGCTAAATTGGTAGGTCTACATTTACTTGTTACATTTGTGAACTTTCATCATCCTCCTTATGGAGGGAGAGACATTAGGAAATATCTTAAACATATGTGGTTTTTAGTAACGAGTAGTTGTGGTTAGTTGGGTTTTTACTTCAATATTATTAGTGTTTTTATGTATTTCTGATACCTTCTCAGACTTTTTCTGGTAGATGTTTTTTAGGAACCCTTGTCCATCCAATAAGCCAGTGCTTATTCACATTTTTGGGGATGGAAAATGGTTCAAATGTATGTATGCCTTAATTTCTTAATTTCTTCAACCTTAATAACCTTAATTTCTTCAAAATATAGACTCTCTGCTTTCATTTCACACACAATTTGACTCCAATGAACTTCACGTTGGTGCTCATGGGGTCATTTTACATGGGAATGAACCTACACTGTATAGATCAACATATTTAACTGATAAACAGGTGCACTGGTGTGGACACGTTGATTGACAGTGTTCCAACAGAGAGATGTGTGTGAGGAGCGACGCCGGGTGTTTGAGGAGTGACGCCGGGTGAGAGAGAGGAGCGACGCCGGGTGAGAGAGAGAGGAGCGACGCCGGGTGAGAGAGAGGAGCGACGCCAGGTGAGAGAGAGAGGAGCGACGCCGGGTGAGAGAGAGAGGAGCGACGCCGGGTGAGAGAGAGAGGAGCGACGCCGGGTGAGAGAGAGAGGAGCGACGCCGGGTGAGAGAGAGAGGAGCGACGCCGGGTGAGAGAGGAGCGACGCCGGGTGAGAGAGAGGAGCGACGCCGGGTGAGGGAGGAGCGACGCCGGGTGAGGGAGGAGCGACGCCGGGTGAGGGAGGAGCGACGCCGGGTGGGGAGGAGCGACGCCGGGTGGGTGAGGAGCGACGCCGGGTGAGAGAGGAGCGACGCCGGGTGAGAGAGGAGCGACGCCGGGTGTGAGAGGAGCGACGCCGGGTGAGAGAGGAGCGACGCCGGGTGAGAGAGGAGCGACGCCGGGTGAGAGAGAGGAGCGACGCCGGGTGAGAGAGGAGACGCCGGGAGAGAGAGAGAGAGCGACGCCGGGTGAGAGAGGAGCGACGCCGGGTGAGGGAGGAGCGACGCCTGGTGAGAGAGGAGCGACGCCGGGTGAGAGAGGAGCGACGCCGGGTGAGAGAGGAGCGAGGCCGGGTGGGTGAGGAGCGACGCCGGCTGAGAGAGGAGCGACGCCGGGTGAGAGAGGAGCGACGCCGGGTGAGAGAGGAGCGACGCCGGGTGAGAGAGGAGCGACGCCGGGTGAGAGAGGAGCGAGGCCGGGTGGGTGAGGAGCGACGCCGGCTGAGAGAGGAGCGACGCCGGGTGAGAGAGGAGCGACGCCGGGTGAGAGAGGAGCGATGCCGGGTGAGAGAGGAGCGACGCCGGGTGAAAGAGGAGCGACGCCGGGTGTGAGAGGAGCGACGTTGGGTGTTTGGGTGTCTCTCTTACCTTTGTGGATCATCTGGTGTCTCTTCAGGTCTGTGGATCGTAGGAAGCGCTTCCCACAGAAGGAGCACTGGTGGGGTTTCTCTCCGCTGTGTCTCTGCAGGTGAGTCTTCAGGCTGCTTGGTGCAGTGAACCGTTTACCACACTGGGAGCAGAGGAACGGTCTCTCTTTGTCTGAGCTGGCACCCTCTCCTGTTTCTATAACAACATCACAGGGGTTAAACAGGAGTCCCTGGACACAGCCCTTAGCCGTGGTATATTGGCCATATATCACAAACCCCCAAGGTGCCTTATTGCTGTTATAAACTGGTTACCAACGTAATTAGAGCAGTAAAAATACATATGTCATACCCGTGGTATACGGTCTGATAAACCACGGCTGTTAGCCAATCAGCATACAGGGCTCGAACCACCCAGTTTATTATACTGTATACAACACTATGCATTGGTATGTAGGAAGGTAGAAAGGGAAGATGACTCCTCTTAGACCCCTTTCAATGTAAACTGATCAGGAGTTATTTGGTTAGGGGACACAGTTTAGTACATACAAGATTGACAGCTATAAGCAGTCACTCAGCCCTCTGTGCCCTTCTCAAAAGTAGTGCTCTATATAGGGAACTGGGTTCCATGAAACTGGTCTCTGATGTTCTGATCAGGGATTACCTGGTTGGTCCTGTCCCCAACCTCCTGAGTCATCTGAAACTGGTCTCAATATACTGTAGCTCCCTCTGGATGTTTTGATCAGTGATTAATTACCTGGGTTGGTCCTGTCCCCATCCTCCTCCTCTCTGTCCCCAACCTCCTCCTCTCCATCCTCCTCCTCCTCCTCTCTGTCCCCAATCTCCTCCTCTCCATCCTCCTCCTCTCTGACCCCCTCCTCCTCTTCTTCTCTTTTAACAGTAACAAGTCCTGTAAAACGTCAAACCAAAAGATCTAAAACACTTTATAATATAAATGCCTCCCATCAGTACTCCACCAGAGTGTTAAGGGAATTTTTATCAATGATGACTAATTATGTATACATTTCAATCAGGACTGACTAGTCCAAATGCTATAATGTACTGTACATAATGAATTTTCTCTCTTGCTCCCATTCCCAAAGATATATAATATAGTCAGGAGTTTAGTAACAATGATGGTCTGTTCCTTTGTACAAATGAATGAACTATCTCCAGACTGTCTAGAATGCTGATTTACAGTGGCTGACCTTGGCTTTAGGAGAGGAGGCTCGAGAACTACAGGGCCTCTCTACTGGTGTCATGAAGAGATAGAACATTTAGGAAACGCTGACGTCATTTTCAGTTTATAACCTGCGGTAAAATGTGTATGTAGTGCAGTACTCTCTTGAATTAAACGCTATTACCTGACTTTTAAAACTGGTCTCGATCTATTTCATGCATAATTAATACATTTACAAGTTATTAATGAAAATAGAGAGAGTGCGAATTTGGTTTTGGCTACAAAACATATAGGAATTTAGAATTCCTCTAACACAGAGTGAGCTCAAACTTGGTTCCCTGAAGAATCAAGAGCTCCTTGGGGGGGACGACACATTCTGGTACTCTGCTGCAGTTCTGTGGAACTGAACCTGAAAAGTGTCACTTATGGAAATATCTGTAAAGTAACGTAAAGGTGTGATTAGGGGTAAGCTATTCTTTCAAGAGGTGACTCTTAAAACGAGCACCTATGTGCTGTTAATTGTTCTAAGTTGTTGTATATATATTTTGTAATTGATGATACTGTTGTTTTAAATTTCATTGAGAATAATGTGTAAATCAGGCCCACCTGCCATCTCACAGGACCACAATGGAAATAATAACCTGCCATCTCACAGGACCACAGTGGAAATAATAACCTGCCATCTCACAGGACCACAGTGGAAATAATAACCTGCCATCTCACAGGACCACAGTGGAAATAATAACCTGCCATCTCACAGTGGAAATAATAACCTGCCATCTCACAGGACCACAATGGAAATAATAACCTGCCATCTCACAGGACCACAGTGGAAATAATAACCTGCCATCTCACAGTGGAAATAATAACCTGCCATCTCACAGGACCACAGTGGAAATAATAACCTGCCATCTCACAGTGGAAATAATAACCTGCCATCTCACAGGACCACAGTGGAAATAATAACCTGCCATCTCACAGTGGAAATAATAACCTGCCATCTCACAGTGGAAATAATAACCTGCCATCTCACAGGACCACAATGGAAATAATAACCTGCCATCTCACAGTGGAAATAATAATGCCATCTCACATCCACAGTGGAAATAATAACCTGCCATCTCACAGGACCACAGTGGAAATAATAACCTGCCATCTCACAGTGGAAATAATAACCTGCCATCTCACAGGACCACAGTGGAAATAATAACCTGCCATCTCACAGGACCACAGTGGAAATAATAACCTGCCATCTCACAGGACCACAGTGGAAATAATAACCTGCCATCTCACAGTGGAAATAATAACCTGCCATCTCACAGGACCACAATGGAAATAAGCCTTTGGACCTCAGTGTTTTTATCCTGAATAATTGTTTGTGTTATATTATGTTATATTATGTTATGTTATATTATGTTATGTTATATTATGTTATATTATGTTATGTTATATTATGTTATATTATATTATGTTATATTATGTTATATTATGTTATGTTAATAATGTTATCTTATAGTGGAAATATTATGTTATCTTACAGGACCACAGTGGAAATAATAATGTTATCTTATATTGGAAATAATAACCTGCCATCTTATAGGACCACAATGGAAATAAGTTTTGGACCTCAGTGTTTTTATCCTGAATAATTGTTTGTGTTATATTATGTTATATTATGTCATGTTGTGTTGTGTCATCTTGTGTCATGTCGTGTTGTGTGATGTCATGTCATGTGTCATGTCATGTTATGTTGTGTTGTCTTCAGCTGGAGCAGACTACTACTTTTAATTACCTAATCAATATTCACATGATAAGGTCTTGGGATAATACATACATCTAGTCTATACCCTGGCTAGTGTACGTATTACCTGGGTTGGCCACACCTCCTCCTTCCTGGTCCTCCTCTTCTTCCATATCTACTGGAACAAGATCAACATCACACATATTGGTCTGTGTCCGGAATGACACACTATTCCCCATATAGTGCACTACATGCTGTGCAATACTCTGCACTATAGCAGACCTGGGTTCAAATAGTATTTGAAACCATTCCAATGCTTCATCTGTGCTTGATTGAGCTTGCCTGGAGCAATTGAACCAAATGGGATAGTCCCAAAAGTGTCACCCCGCCCCCCTGGCTATTTGGCCTTCCAGGCAGGCTCAACCAAACGCTGAAGGATTTGAATGTTTTAAATGATTTGTTATATAATTTTTTTAAAACTAGATTAGGATGTAACCTCTCTCTCTAAAAACTCCTATTAGGATGTAACCTAGCAACCTAAAACTCCTATTAGGATGCAACCTAAAAACTCCTATTATGATGCAACCTAAAAACTCCTATTAGGATGCAACCTAGCAACCTAAAAACTCCTATTAGGATGTAACCTAGCAACCTAAAACTCCTATTAGGATGTAACCTAGCAACCTAAAAACTCCTATTAGGATGTAACCTAGCAACCTAAAACTCATATTAGGATGTAACCTAGCAACCTAAAACTCATATTAGGATGCAACCTAGCTCTCTGTAACTCGAGGCAGCATTCTGCCTTCTCCCTACAGTTTTCAGCCATCAGCGTCGCCCGCGACTGGCTGGTGTGAACTACAGTCCCGACGCTGTGTTTTAACGTTGAGAAACATCAATAATCATCGCTTGAGAGATAAGGCTTTCAAAACAAATGGCCCTTATCTTTCATCGGCGAGAAAGAATCCTTCAAATACTGTAGCAGTTACAGATCCATACAGCTATGGAGCCTCCATCCTACTAAACTACACTGTAGTAGTAACAGATCCATACAGTCTCCATCCTACTAAACTACACTGTAGTAGTAACAGATCCATACAGCCTCCATCCTACTAAACTACACTAAACAGATCCATACAGCCTCCATCCTACTAAACTACACTGTAGTAGTTACAGACCCATACAGCCTCCATCCTACTAAACTACACTGTAGCAGTTACAGACCCATACAGCCTCCATCCTACTAAACTACACTGTAGCAGTTACAGATGCCTCCATCCTACTAAACTACACTGTAGCAGTTACAGATGCCTCCATCCACTAAACTACTAGTAGTAACAGATCCATACAGCCTCCATCCTACTAAACTACACTGTAGTAGTAACAGATCCATACAGCCTCCATCCTACTAAACTACACTGTAGTAGTAACAGATCCATACAGTCTCCATCCTACTAAACTACACTGTAGCAGTTACAGATGCCTCCATCCTACTAAACTACACTGTAGCAGTTACAGATGCCTCCATCCTACTAAACTACACTGTAGTAGTAACAGATCCCAGCTATGGAGCCTCCATCCTACTAAACTACACTGTAGTAGTAACAGATCCATACAGTCTCCATCCTACTAAACTACACTGTAGCAGTTACAGACCCATACAGCCTCCATCCTACTAAACTACACTGTAGTAGTTACAGACCCATACAGCCTCCATCCTACTAAACTACACTGTAGCAGTTACAGATGCCTCCATCCTACTAAACTACACTGTAGCAGTTACAGACCCATACAGCCTCCATCCTACTAAACTACACTGTAGCAGTTACAGACCCATACAGCCTCCATCCTACTAAACTACACTGTAGTAGTTACAGACCCATACAGCCTCCATCCTACTAAACTACACTGTAGTAGTTACAGACCCATACAGCCTCCATCCTACTAAACTACACTGTAGCAGTTACAGATCCATACAGCCTCCATCCTACTAAACTACACTGTAGTAGTTACAGATGCCTCCATCCTACTAAACTACACTGTAGCAGTTACAGACCCATACAGCCTCCATCCTACTAAACTACACTGTAGTAGTAACAGATCCATACAGCCTCCATCCTACTAAACTACACTGTAGCAGTTACAGAAGCCTCCATCCTACTAAACTACACTTCCACTACTCTTCCCGAGTTACACTTACACACAGGTGTTTGGAGCATGCTAAGACAGCTAATTGGCACAGGTGGTCACCTCTTGTATTCCATCTGTTTTCCATAAACAAGCGCTGTAACTTGAAGATATGTCCGTATGGGAACAATAACCCTATCAAGGTGTGTACCAATTTAACCTTTTGTTTTTTTTGTTGAAAATTATAAAAAGGTCCTTATCCTTCCAAAACGGTACCACAAGCAATTTGTGTTAATATTCAGATTGAGTGTTTGGGCTCTTAACAAAACTCCCCCCTGTACAGAAGACGCCTTCATCCAATGTCTTCTGTAATGGAACTGAGAGTTAGGATCGGGTCTAGATGTAACCCAGTGGCAGGTGTAGGCATCTTAGACTCACCCGAGTCAACGTTACCGTCTTCCCTCTCCTGTTCTACTCCCCCGCTCTCTTCCTCGGTTCTTCTCTCATCCTCCTCTTCCTCTTTTTTCACAATCACATTGAGCTCCAGTGTTTGACTGCAGTCCTCCAGTTTCACTGACGCCATCTCTTGACCTGGCTGTGAGCTTTTCTGGGCCGGACTCGGTTCAGTCATGGTATACTAGAGGCGGATGCTTTTTAAGAAAGGAAAATAGATATGTTAATGTAATTAATATAATATATAAAACATTAAAATATATATAAATCACAATGGGAAGAACCGACTTTCATGCCAGGGAAAGCGCTGCAGATAAACAATTAGCTAAAGGCCATTTCACCAATCACCATGCTTGTATAGGCTAAATGGTGATGTAATGTACGACCGCGCAAAATAATGTAGTCTTTCTACGTACAGTGTTTTCACTCCGACATAATTCATTCATATGGAGTTCCTCCCCTGAACTGTAATGGATTTTTATCGATAACGTTCCTGGCCAGAACAACAACCGAGACAGCCCAACGGACCGTGGCTGTCTACAACCACACTGTTCAACATCTTCCACATCGCCGACCGACAATTAAACGTTAACTGTAAGTTTCAGCGTCTGTTTATAGTTTAAATTACTATAGTCAAAACGACAGATTACCTGATACCACTGGTCTTTTATTGTTTGATTAGACTCTGAGCATGGAGAATCGGATGAGCCAGTACAGTAAACTTCCGCCTGCGCGCAGGATGGGAAAGGGCGTCATGTTCACGGGCGTCATGTAAGCGCAGGCGTCGGCCATCACACCGACCGATTCGCAACCCTCCTCCCAGTTTATCAATAAAAGACCAGCGATTTCAGGTAATCCGAAAATGCTTTCATGATCATTTAAACGATAAACAACAGATGAACATTACAGTAAACGTTTATTGTCAATCGGTAATGTGGTAGATTGCAGCTGTTGAATTAGTGTCAGTTTTGTCGGGCTTGCAGCGGTTGTTGTGGTTTCCTTCTGTCATGTTAATTTTTTATATTTTTTACTCAGGGTCGTTATCGATACAAGCCATTACATAGGTGAGGACTCAAAATGAATGTATATCTGAGTAAGAGTATGGTACTGTGTAAAAAAAAAGTGCTGATTAGTTAAATGCCCCTTATTGTTTTACTGTAGCGCTTGTTGCACAAGCAAGAAAACTGACTCCTCACACCGTGACAAATATAATGAAAAGAGGATACCAAGTCAGTATGTGTATATATATATATATACTACCGTTCAAAAATGTGCATTCACTTAGAAATGTCCTTGTTTTCCATTGAAACATACATGAAATTAGTTGCAAAATGAATAGGAAATATAGTCAAGACGTTGACAAGGTTATAAATAATGATTTTTAATTGAAATAATAATTGTGTCCTTCAAACTTTGCTTTAATCAAAGAATCCTCCATTTGCAGCAATTACAGCCTTGCAGACCTTTTTCATTCTAGTTGTCAAGTTGTTGAGGTAATCTGAAGAGATTTCACCCCATGCTTCCTGAAGCACCTCCCACAAATTGGATTGGCTTGATGGGCACTTCTTATGTACCATACGGTCAAACTGCTCCCCCAACAGCTCAATAGGGTTGAAATACGGTGCCTGTGCTGGCCACTCCATTATAGACAGAATACCAGCTGACTGCTTCTTCCCTAAATAGTTATTGCGTAGTTTGGAGCTGTGCTTTGGGTCATTGTCCTGCTGTAGGAGGAAATTGGCTCCAATTAAGCGCCGTCCACAGGGTATGGCATGGCGTTGCAAAATGGAGTGATAGCCTTCCTTCTTCAAGATCCCTTTTACCCTGTACAAATCTCCCACTTTACCACCACCAAAGCACCCCCAGACCATCACATTCCCTCCACCATGCTTGACAGATGGCGTCAAGAACTCCTCCAGCATCTTTTCATTTTTCTGCGTCTCACGAATGTTCTCCTTTGTGATCCGAATATCTCAAACTTAGATTTGTCTGTCCATAACACTTTTTTTCCAATCTTCCTCTGTCCATTGTCTGTGTTCTTTTGCCCATCTTAATCTTTTATTTTTATTGGTCAGTCCGAGATGTCTTTTTCTTTGCAACAATGCCTAGAAGGCCAGGATCACGGAGTCGCCTCTTCAATGTTGACATTGAGACTGGTGTTTTGCGGGTACTGTTTAATGAAGCTGCCAGTTGAGGACTTGTGAGGCGTCTGTTTCTCAAACTAGACACTTTAATTTACTTGTCCTCTTGCTCAGTTGTGTACCGAGGCCTCCCACTCCCCTTTCTATTCTGGTTAGGGCCAGTTTGTGCTGTTCTGTGAAGGGAGTAGTACACAGCGTTGTTCGAGATCTTCAGTTTCTTGGCAATTTCTCACATGGAATAGCCTTCATTTCTCAGAACAAGAATAGACTGACGAGTTTCAGAAGAAAGTTATTTGTTTCTGGCCATTTTGAGCCAGTAATCAAACCCACAAATGCTGATGCTCCAGACACTCAACTAGTCTAAAGAAGGCCAGTTTTATTGCTTCTTTAAATAGCACAACTGTTTTCAGCTGTGCTAAAATAATTGCAAAAGTGTTTTCTAATGATCAGTTAGCCTTTTTAAAATGATAAACTTGGATTAGCTAACACAGCGTTCCAGGGGAACACAGGAGTGATGGTTGCTGATAATGGGCCTCTGTACGCCTATGTAGATATCCCATTACAAATCAGCCGTTTCCAGCTACAATAGTCATTTACAACATTAACAATGTCTACAATGTATTTCTGATCCATTTTAATGGATAAATTGTTTTGCTTTTCTTTCAAAAGCAAGTA
This sequence comes from Oncorhynchus tshawytscha, assembly GCF_018296145.1. NCBI lineage: Eukaryota > Metazoa > Chordata > Actinopteri > Salmoniformes > Salmonidae > Oncorhynchus > Oncorhynchus tshawytscha. The sequence continues at coordinate 419,733 of NW_024609768.1, forward strand.
CATTTCTAAGTGACCCCAAACTTTTGAACGGTAGTGTGTGTGTATATTATATATGTTTTTCTGTTCATTTATTTCATTTCTGAACAACACTTAGATTTTAGTTTTTTGATTCAGACACATTTTTTTGAATAAAAAAAGCATCCAGTCCACTTCATACCATGTCTGAACTGGGTTCTGGCTGCAGTGTTCATACCATGTCTGAACTGGGTTCTGGCTGCAGTGTTCATACCATGTCTGAACTGGGTTCTGGCTGCAGTGTTCATACCATGTCTGAACTGGGTTCTGGCTGCAGTGTTCATACCATGTCTGAACTGGGTTCTGGCTGCAGTGTTGCAGTCCAGACAAGCTCACAACAGGGTCCAGAGATGGCATCAGTGAAGCTGGAGGACTGCAATAAAACACTGGAGCTCAATGTGATTGTCAAAGAGGAGGAGGAGGAGCGAGAAATCGAGGAGGAGGAGGAGGAGGAAGAAGAGGATGAGGAAGATAGTGACATTGACTCTGGTGAGTCCAGGTTGGCTACGCCAACATTTTGGTTCCATCATCGCCCTTAAAGGCCAGATCTGGGTTCAAATAGGATTTAAAAACGTTCAAATACGTTCAGTGTTTGTTGGAGCCTCGCTGACGTGTCAGCTAGTTAAGTGGGGTGATGGTCACTTTTGAGACTATTCCGTTTGGTTCAAATGGACCAGGCACATATTGATTTCAGTCAAGCACAGACGCATTTTCAATTCGAATTGAACCCATGGCTACTATTGTCATGGCTACTATTGTCATGGCTACTATTGTCATGGCTACTATTGTCTAGTGTGGCGCACACAGCATGTGTAGTCCCAAAATAACCCCTAAGCCCCTGTTTTGATGTTGTTCAAGTAGATATGGAAGAAGAGGAGGACCAGAAAGGAGGAGGTGTGGCTAACCCAGGTAATATATTACAATAGAAAGAGAACTAACCCAGGTAATATATTACAATAGAAATAAAGCCTATTATATTATTATTATTACTATTATAATTATTACTATTATAATTATTACTATTATTATTATTACTATTATTATTATTATTATTATTATTACTATTATAATTATTACTATTATTATTATTATTACTATTATTATTATTACTATTATTATTATTATTATTATTACTATTATTATTATTATTACTATTATTATTATTATTATTATTATTACTATTATTACTATTATAATTATTACTATTATTATTATTATTATTATTGCTATTATTATTATTACTATTATTATTATTATTATTATTATTATTACTATTATTATTATTATTATTATTATTATTATTATTATTACTATTATTATTATTATTATTATTATTATTATTATTATTATTATTATTATTATTATTATTATTATTATTATTATTATTATTATTATTATTATTATTATTATTACTATTATTATTACTATTATAATTATTACTATTATTATTATTATTATTACTATTATTATTGCTAGTATTATTACTACAATTACTATTATTACTACTATTATTATTACTACTACTACTACTACTACTATTACTACTACTACTACTACTACTACTATTATTATTACTATTATTATTACTACTACTATTACTACTACTACTACTACTACTACTACTACTATTATTATTACTACTACTACTACTACTATTATTATTACTATTATTATTATTACTATTACTACTATTATTACTACTACTACTACTACTACTATTATTATTACTATTATTACTACTACTACTACTATTATTATTACTATTACTATTATTACTACTACTATTACTACTACTACTACTACTATTATTACTACTACTACTACTACTACTACTATTATTATTACTATTATTATTACTACTACTATTACTACTACTATTATTATTATTATTATTACTACTACTATTATTATTACTATTATTACTACTACTACTACTACTACTATTATTATTACTATTATTATTACTACTACTATTACTACTATTATTACTACTACTACTACTACTACTATTATTATCACTATTATTATTACTACTACTATTACTACTATTATTACTGCTACTACTACTACTACTACTATTATTATTACTACTACTACTACTACTATTACTATTACTATTATTATTACTACTACTACTACTACTACTACTACTACTATTATTATTACTGCTACTACTACTACTATTATTATTACTATTACTACTACTATTATTATTACTACTACTACTATTATTACTACCACTACTACTACTACTACTACTACTATTATTACTACTACTATTATTATCACTACTACTACTACTATAATTACTACTACTACTACTACTACTACTATTATTATTACTATTATTATTACTACTACTACTACTACTATTATTACTACTACTACTACTATTATTATACTACTACTACTACTACTATTACTACTACTACTACTACTACTACTACTACTACTATTATTACTACTACTACTACTACTACTACTACTACTACTACTACTACTATTATTACTACTACTACTACTACTACTACTATTACTACTACTACTACTACTACTACTATTATTACCACTACTACTACTACTACTACTACTACTACTACTATTATTACTGCTACTACTACTACTACTACTATTATTACTATTATTATTATTACTGCTACTACTACTACTACTACTACTATTATTACTATTACTACTAATACTAATACTACTATTATTATTACTATTATTATTATTACTGCTACTACTACTACTACTATTATTATTACTACTACTATTATTACTGCTACTACTACTACTACTACTATTACTACTACTACTAATACTACTATTATTATTACTATTATTATTATTACTGCTACTACTACTACTACTATTATTATTATTACTGCTACTACTACTAATAATAATAATAATAATAATAATATTATTATTATTACTATTATTACTATTATTATTATTTATTTATTTTTAAAAATGTTTTTTTTATTACTATTATTATGTGAAGATCTATTATAAAGTTTTAATGAACATTGTGTTCCAGTCTTATTGGTTTGATGTTTTACAGGACTTGTTATTGTTAAAAGAGAGGATGAGGAGGAGAGGGACAGAGAGAAGGATGAAGAGGAGGAGGAGGAAGGTGTGGATAGGACCAAGCCAGGTAATCACTGATCAGAACATGCATCCAGAGGAGGAGGTGGGGGATGGAGAGGAGGAGGAAGGTATAGATGGGACCAAGCCAGGATTTATTTAAACACATGACCAATTCATATACACATTAATATACAATAAACACATTTAACTACCCATTAATATACAATAAACCATTCAACTATCCACATATATACAATAAACACATTCAACTATTCCCATTAATATACAATAAACACATTCAACTACCCATTTATATACACATTAATGTACATTCATAAACACATTAATATACAATAAACACATTCAACTACCCATTAATATACAATAAACACATTCAACTACCCATTCAACTACCCATTCATACACATATTAATATACAATAAACAAACTACCCATTCATATACATATTCATATACAATAAATACATTAAACTCCACATTTATATACACATTAATATGCAAAGTGCTGTACAGAAACCCAGCCTAAACCCCCAAACAGCAAGCAATGCAGGTGTAGAAGCACAGTGACTAGGAAAAATTCCCTAGAAAGGCCAAAACCTAGAAAGAAACCTAGAGAGGAACCAGGCTATGAGGGGTTCTGGGGCCCCACAAGGGTGTGTTCTCAGCCCTCTCCTGTACTCCCTGTTCACCCAAGACTGCGTGGCCATGCACGTCTCCAACTCAAGCATGAAGTTTGCAGACGACACTACAGTGGTAGGCTTGATTACCAACAATGACAAGACGGCCTACAGAGAGGAGGTGAGGGCCCTCGGAGTGTGGTGTCAGGAAAATAACCTCTCACTCAATGTCAACAAAACAAAGGAGATGATCGTGTACTTCAGGAAACAGCAGTGGGAGCACCCCCCTTTCCACATTGACGGGTCAGCAGTGGAGAAGGTGGAAAGTTAAGTTCCTCTGCGTACACATCACGGACAAACTGAAATGGTCCACCCACACAGACAGCATGGTGAAGAAGCTGAAGAAATTTGGCTTGTTACCTAAAACCCCCACAAACTTCTACAGATGCACAATCGAGAGCATCCTGTCAGGCTTTATCACCACCTGGTAGGGCAACTACACTTCCCATAACCGAAAGGCTCTCCAGAGGGTAGTGCGGTCTGCACAACGCATCACCGGGGGCAAACTACCTTCCCTCCAGGACACCTACCCCACCCGATGTCACAGGAAGGCCAAAAAGATAATCAAGGACAACAACCACCTGAGCCACTGCCTGTTCACCCCGCTATCATCCAGAAGGCGAGGTCAGTACAGGTACATCAAAGCTGGGACCGAGAGGCTGAAAAACAGCTTCTATCTCAAGGCCATCAAGACTGTTAAACAGCCATCACTAACATAGAGAGGCTGCAGCCAACATACAGACTCAAATCACTGACCACTTTAATAAATGGATTTAATAATGTTATCACTAGTCGCTTTAAATAATGCCACTTTAATAAATGGATTTAATAATGTTATCACTAGTCACTTTAAATAATGCCACTTAATATGTTTACATATCTTACATTACTCATCTCATATGTATATATACTGTATGTTATACCATCTATTGCATCGTGCCTATGCATTACTCATCTCATATGTATATATACTGTATGTTATACCATCTATTGCATCGTGCCTATGCATTACTCATCTCATATGTATATATACTGTATGTTATACCATCTATTGCATCGTGCCTATGCATTACTCATCTCATATGTATATATACTGTATTTTATACCATCTATTGCATCTTGCCTTTGCCGCACGGCCATCGTGCATCCATATATTTATATGTACATATTCTTATTCCATCCCCTTACATTGTGTGTGTGTATAAGGTAGTCGTTGTGAATTTGTTAGATTACTTGTTAGATATTACTGCACTGTCGTAACTAGAAGCACAAGCATTTCGCTACACTCGCATTGACATCTGCTAACCATGTGTATGTGACAAATAAAATGTGATTTTATTTAAACCCATTAAACTACCCATTAATTTACATCAATATACAATAAACCCATTAAACTACACATTCATATACACATTAATATACAATAAACCCATTAAACTACCCATTCATATACACATTAATATACAATAAACCCATTAAACTACCCATTCATATACACATTAATATACAATAAACCCATTAAACTACCCATTCATATACACATTAATATACAATAAACCCATTAAACTACCCATTCATACACACATGAATATACAATAAACTCATTAAACTACCCATTCATATACACATTTATAAACAATAAACCCATTAAACTACCCATTCATATACATATTAATATACAATAAACCCATTAAACTACAATAAACCCATTAAACGACCCATTCATATACACATTAATATACAATAAACCCATTAAACTACCCATTCATATACACATTAATAAACAATAAACCCATTAAACTACCCATTCATATACACATTAATATACAATAAACCCATTAAACTACCCATTCATATACACATTAATATACAATAAACTCATTAAACTACCCATTCATATACACATTAATAAACAATAAACCCATTAAACTACCCATTCATATACATATTAATATACAATACACCCATTAAACTACAATAAACCCATTAAACTACCCATTCATATACACATTAATATACAATAAACCCATTAAACTACCCATTCATATACACATTAATATACAATAAACCCATTAAACTACCCATTCATATACACATTAATATACAATAAACCTATTAAACTACCCATTCATATACACATTAATATACAATAAACCTATTAAACTACCCATTAATATACAATAAACCCATTAAACTACCCATGAATATACAATAAACCCATTAAACTACCCATTCATATACCCATTCACCCACAACAAACATGCACGCAAAACTCAATCATCAAAAACAGACACACAGTGGTAGGTACCTATTAAAACTTGATACCATTAAACTACCCATTCATATACAACGAAGACGGCCATTACAAGGAGGTGACATCTGTGGTGTCAGGAAAATAAACCCATTAAACGTACCAAAACTAACCATCTGTAACAATAAACCAGAGGGAAACCCCCATACCACATCTGATAACAATAAACCCATTAAACTACCCATTAATATACACATCAAGACCCATTAAACTACCCATTCACAGACCATCTGAAATACAGAAGGCCCTCTAAAACCATCAAAGGCTGAAAAACCCCTTGTCACCATCTGAAAGGCACTACAAAGGTCTACAACAACCATCTGAAAGGCCCTAGCGGGCTGTTTCAGTTCAACCAAAGGCAACTGCAGAACAATGAAGACAGATTCTCCATCTGAGGGTCAGTGCGAAGGTCAACAGCACAACCATCAGTGTCATCCGGGGGCAAACTACCCTGCCCTCCAGGTCACCTAACCACCCATCTTCAAATGGGGCGGCTAGAGGGTCCCGGGAAGGCCATAAAGATCATCAAGGACTAGTCAACCTGACAAGGTAACAACCATCTGCCTGTTCACCCCCTGCCAACCAGAAACTGAAGGTCCTACAGGTCATCAAAGCTGGGAAAACTGAAAAAATTTGTTCTTAAGTTTCAGCCAACAAAGACTTTTAAACAATGAAGACAGATTAACATGAGCCTTGTCAGCTGCCAAGGCAACTGTCAATGACACAGTGATCTGTACAGGTGAACAGCCACTTTAAGAAGTGAGGAGGGAATCAGAAGACCAAGCATTTGATTCAAATATATCACTAGCCAGTTTAGGACAGTAATGCGGAACCTGACAAGGTACAAATCTGTTAGTTACCCTCAACCCATTGTTCATTCATGAAAATACGTTGTTCTTAACTGACTTGGTAAAATTATTAATCATGAATGCATTCATTAAAATAGGAGATGTATCACTAGCCACTTTAACTATGCCACTTGGTTTACATACTTCATCTCATATGTATATACTGTACAGATATCATCTACTGTATCTTTGCTGCTCTGTACCATCACTCATTCATATATCCTTATGTACATATTCTTTATCCCCTTACACTGTGTATGACAGTAGTTTTTTTGGAATTGTTAGTTAGATTACTTGCTCGTTATTACTGCATTGTCGGAACTAGAAGCACAAGCATTTGCTTGGGAGCAGGTTAACATCTGCTAACCATGTGTATTCAAATTCAGGATGATTTGATTTTGCCTGCTTGGGAGCAGGTTAGTTCTGAAGGATTCATTCAGGATAGAGTTGGCCTGCTTGGGAGCAGGTTAGTTCTAAATTCATTCAGGATAGAGTTGGCCTGCTTGGGAGCAGGTTAGTTCTGAAGGATTCATTCAGGATAGAGCAAAACTTGGGAAGGGTTCTAGATTCATTCAGGATAAAATGGTTAACAGGTTAGTTCTGAAAGGATTCATTAGAGAGTTGGCCCCTTGGGAGCAGGTTAGTTCTGAAAGGATTCATTCAGGATAGAGTTGGCCTGCTTGGGAGCAGGTTAGTTCTGAAGGATTCATTCAGGATAGAGTTGGCCTGCTTGGGAGCAGGTTAGTTCTGAAAGGATTCATTCAGGATAGAGTTAGCCCCCTGGGAGCAAGTTCAGGACCATCATTCAGGATAGAGTAGAAGGCCTGCCTGGGAGCAGGTTAGTTCTGAAAGGATTCATTCAGGATAGAGTTTCAGTTGGGAACAAAGGTTAGTTCTGAAGGATTCATTCAGGATAGAGTTAGCCTGCCCGGGAGCAGGTTAGTTCTGAAGGATTCATTCAGGATAGAGTTGGCCTGCTTGGGAGCAGGTTAGTTCTGAATGATTCATTCAGGATAGAGTTGGCCTGCTTGGGAGCAGGTTAGTTCTGAATGATTCATTCAGGATAGAGTTGGCCTGCCCGGGAGCAGGTTAGTTCTGAAGGATTCATTCAGGATAGAGTTGGCCTGCCCGGGAGCAGGTTAGTTCTGAAGGATTCATTCAGGATAGAGTTGGCCTGCTTGGGAGCAGGTTAGTTCTGAATGATTCATTCAGGATAGAGTTGGCCTGCCCGGGAGCAGGTTAGTTGGTGAAGGATTCATTCAGGATAGAGTTGGCCTGAGGTTAGTTGGTGAAGGATTCATTCAGGATAGAGTTGGCCTGAGGTTAGTTGGTGAAGGATTCATTCAGGATAGAGTTGGTCTAAGGTTAGTTCTGAAGGATTCGCTGCCATAGAAATGTAACTGACTAAAAGGTGAGCCACATTCATATGACTGGTTGTCCTTTTAAATAATTTTCAAACCAGCTACATGCAGCCTGGTCCAGGCCTCAGAATAAGTTGTGTAGTATTTATTGGGATCCTCAATTAGCCCCTCTTTCTGGGGTCCAAACAGGAAATAAAACACAACAAATAAAATACATGATATCCATAAAATATACATAACACTCTCCTGCCTCTGCCTCACGCTTCAGAAACAGGAGATGCCTCCTGTCCTATGAGCTGTTCCGGCTTGTACAGGCCAAGGCTTGTGGAAGGCTACTTACCGACATACAGTGCATTCGCAAAGTATTCAGACCACTTGACTTTCCCCACATTTTGTTACACTACAGCTTTATTCTAAAATATATTAAACTAATTTGAAAAAATCCTCATCAATCTACACACAACACCCCATAATGACGAAGCAAAAACAGGTTTTCAGAAATGTTTGCAAATATATTAAAAATTAAAACAGAGACCCTTTGCTAGGAGACTCGAAATTGAGCTTAGGTGCATCCTGTTTCCATTGATCATCCTTGATGTTTCTACATCTTGATTGGAGTCCACCTGTGGTAAATGTAATTGATTGGACATGATTTGGAAAGGCACACACCTGTCTATATAAGGTCCCACAGTTGACAGTGCATGTCAGAGCAAAGACCAAGCCATGAGGTCGAAGGAATTGTCCTTAGAGCTCAGAGACAGGACTGTGTCACGACACAGATATGGGGAAGGGTTTCCTAGAGCCAACTGGCCGAACTGAGCAATCGGGGAGAAGGGCCTTGGTCAGGGAGGTGACCAAGAACCCAATGGTCACTCTGACAGAGCTCCAGAGTTCCTCTGTGGAGATGGGAGAACCTTCCAGAAGGACAACCATCTCTGCAGCACTCCACCAATCAGGCCTTTATGGTGGAGTGGCCAAACAGAAGCCACTTCTCAGTAAAAGGCACATGACAGCCAAAAGGCACCTAAAGACTCAGACCGTGAGAAACAAGATTATCTGGTCTGATGAAACTAAGATTGAACTCTTTGGCCTGAATGCCAGCGTCACGTCTGGAGGAAACCTGGCACCATCCTTATGGTGAAGCATGGTGGTGGCAGCATTATGCTGTGGGGATGTTTTTCAGCGGGAGGGACTGGGAGACTAGTCAGGATCGAGGGAAAGATGAACGGAGCAAAGTACAGGGAGATCCTTGATGAAAACCTGCTCCAGAGTACTCAGGACCTCAGACTGGGGCGAAGGTTCGCCTTCCAACAGGACAACGACCTTAAGCACACAGCCAAGACAACACAGGAGTGGCTTCGGGACAAGTCTCTGAATGTCCCTGAATGGCCCAGCCAGAGCCCAGTAATCGCTGATCAGAACATACATCTAAGAGGAAGAGGAAGGTGTGGGTAGGACCAACTCAGATCAGAATATACATTTAGGAGAAGTCAACTATCCTTTCTACCTTTTTAGATACCGATGCATAGTATAGCATATAAAATAGAAAACAAGTGTTTAACCCCTGTAATGTTGCCATTAAAACAGGAGAGGGTGCCAGCTCTGACCCAGACAGCCTTGGGGACCCTGACCCGGAGAGACCGTACCTCTGCTCCCAGTGCGGCAAGCGGTTTACTGCAGCCAGCAGCTTGAAGATACACATGATGACCCACAGCGGAGAGAAACCCCACCATTGTTCCGTTTGTGGGAAGGCCTTCTTGCGATCCTATGACCTGAGACGACACCAGGTGGTTCACAAAGGTGAGAGAAACACCCATACCCTGATGTTAAACTATTTGATTGACTGTGGTACAGGTACACTATTGTGTAACACAATGAATTTGAAGATGATCTCCACTGTTTGCTTGTTAGCTAGCTATCCAGACAGCTTAAAAAAATAGCTGCCAACATTCCATTAAAACAATGCAGTCAATCCACAGCTGTACACTTTCTGACATCAGTTGTTGATAGGACTTAGACAAGTTGTAAATGCAAGTACTGATATTGTATTGTATAAAAACACTCACTGCTTTCCAAGAGAGCACACATTGAGACATTGTGGGTTTGTTTACATATATTTTAGAGGCTAATTATACGGAAAATGTGTTTAAAGCCTGTATAAACTGTATTTATAATTATATGACCAATATTTTAGGTCGACTAATTATATTACCCAATTTCTGATGCATCACGTGCCTTTTATTTTCCTGCGTCAGTTAAAGCAGGAAATGCATCACCTACTGCCATTCATTCCAATTAGACTGGGTTGGATTTCTCCCTGACCAAGATGGCTGCCATTTTCAGACCATTATGGAACTTTGAGGGTTCACAACACAGCCCCTCTAGTAATTGAGTAGGATCTCTATGGGTGCAGGTACATGGTATTGTAGCAAATTTGGGGTGTATCTCCGACCAGTATGCAAACTGGGTCCAGGAGACTGTCAACCCAACAGTGATCTGAACCGCTTGATGAGGTTGCTAGGTGTTGGGTTAAGGTCGCTATAGTATTTTACTGTATGTACAGTATACTGTTAAACATGCAAGTGATGCTGTTCTCTCCTCTCTGTCCTAGCAGCGTCTCTAACCCCTATAATGTTGTCATTGAAACAGGAGAGGTTGCCAGATCTGACACAGACCTCTCTGAGAAGCACCACCGCTGCTCCGAGTGCGGAAAGAGGTTCCTCACAAAGACGCGGCTGAACAGACATGCGCTGATTCACAGCGGAGAGAAACCACATCAGTGCTCTGTCTGCGGGAAGTGTTTCTTACGACCCGACGACCTGAGGAGACACATGACCATCCACACCGGAGAGAAAACCAAGCACGTCTGCCATCCGTGTGGGAAAACCTTCACCTTGCTACGGCACCTCAAGATCCACCAGCGAGTCCATACAGGAGAGAAACCATACCACTGCTCCAAGTGCCCGGAGAGTTTCGCCCACCTGTTGGAGTATAGGAAGCACAGACAGACCCACCGTATCGAGAAACCATACCACTGTGATGACTGTGGCAAGATGTTCTCCCACTTCAGAACCCTCAAGGTTCATCGTCTGATCCACACAGGAGAGAACCTCCACCACTGCTCCTACTGCGGGAAGGGCTTCACAATCAGAGGGAACCTCAACACCCACCTACTGACCCACACGAAGGAGAAACCGCATCAGTGCCCCATCTGCGGACAACGCTTCGCCAGATCCCAGTGCCTGAAAAAACACAAGCTCAAGAAGTTACACATGGAAGAGGTCCTCTACCACATCTGCGACTGCGGTAAGAGCTTCACGGATGTAGAGAAGCTGCAGACGCATGCAAGGACACACTTGAAGAACCTTGAGAAGAGGTTCTGCTGCTCGTACTGCGGTCGTACGTTCGTACGGGCTGGTGACCTTCAAAGCCACCAGAGAACACACACTGGAGAGAAACCGTACGTCTGCACTATATGCGGGACCCGTTTCGCCCAGTCTGGGAACCTGAGAGTGCACCAGATCACGCACACTAAAGAGAGGCCGTACCCTTGTACTGTCTGTGATAAGGGGTTCACCACACCGGGGAGTCTGAAGGTGCACATGAGGCTCCATACAGGGGAGAAGCCGTACGTCTGTAGCCTGTGTGGGAAAGGGTTCCATGTACCCAAATTGCTGAAGAAACACCAGGAGCATCACACAAGTGAGATGACAGCCTCCTTGGACATGACATAGGAAAAGCCTTCAATTTGTCTGGAGGACTTTTATTTTGGAAAACACATGTCCTCAATGAGACCAGTGGCCAGTACTTTAGTCACTGAGGCCTATCCTTTCTCAATTCATCTTTCCTCAATTATCTCGCATCCTCTCTCCTCACCTCCTCAACTGTATTGGAGGAGAATATCTAAAGTCCCTCCCCTCAGACCTTCTTCTCCAATGAGTTTTGAGAAGAAGCTGAGGAGAGAGAATGCAAAGACTTGAGGACTGATGAATTGAGAAAAAAAATCCAGGTTTCTCTGCTGCTCTCATTAACACTAGCATCGCTGGGCCTCGGGCACGTACCAGTGGAACGTCTACATTTGAAACAGTCTATAAATCCATTTAAGGACATGAGTTTTCAAATTAAGAGTCATCTGAAATTGTGCTCCAAATGTGCTTTTCAACATCTCACTAGTCATGACTGAATTTGTAGTGCTTCATTTAGTGATACAGCCTTCATAAAGCTACTCTAGGTTAACAACATATATGAAGACAGTAATGATATATATAATGATGTGTTACATCATGTGTTGCCCTCTTTAGGTAGCCTAGTGGTTAGAGCATTGGGCCAGTAACTGAAAGGTTGCTAGATCGAATCCCTGAGCTGACAAGGTACAAATCTGTCATTCTGCCCCTGGGCAGTTAACCCACGGTTCCCCTGAGCAAGGCAGTTAACCCACTGTTCCCCTGAGCAAGGCAGTTAACCCACTGTTCCTCTGAGCAAGGCAGTTAACCCACTGTTCCTCTGAGCAAGGCAGTTAACCCACTGTTCCCCTGAGCAAGGCAGTTAACCCACTGTTCCCGGGCGCTGTGGATGTCGATAATGGCAGCCCCCCACACCTCTCTGATTCAGAGGGGTTAAATGCGGAAGACACATTTCAGTTGAAGGCATTCAGTTTTACAACTGACTAGGTATCCCCCTTTCCATTATTGCCATCGTGGTTATTATTTGACCCTGCTGGCCATCTATGAACGATCTGGCCTTAATGGTCACAGGGACTCTTAAATCTCTACCAGACACAGCCAGAAGAGGTCTGGTCACGCCTCGGCGCCTGGTTCCTCTCTACCCGACACAGCCAGAAGAGGACTGGCCACCCATCAGAGCCTGCTTCCTCTCTAGGTTTCTGCCTTTCTAGGGAGCTTTTCCTAGTCCCTTTGATTCTGCCTCTGCATTGCTTGTTCTTTGTGGTTTTAGGCAGGGTATCTGCATTTATGGTCATGGTAGGCTATAGTATTCTATTTTTAACTGCAATTGTGTTGGTCATTGTTACCAAGTGCAGCATTTATTCCAGTTGAAATAGTCAAAATACTTTACTCAACATTGGAGCTTTTTGTTGTTGACCACATGCCCCCCAAAGGGTCAGAGTTCAGCCCTGGACAAGAGCACTTTGTGACACCTGCTGATGTGAAAAAGGGCTTAATAACATACACATGATTTGATGTGACACAATGTGAACGTGTCAGTAAATGTTATGACAATAAATGCCAACTGCGTGATGTGTTGTTCTTTGTTTGGGGTTCTCTGAGGGGTGGTTTACCAGACGCAGATTAAGCCTAGTCCTTGTCTAAAAAAAGCATTCTCAATGGAGAATTTATAGTGAAAAAGTGCTTTTTTAGTCCAGCACTGGGCTTGATCTGTGTCTGGGAAACCGCCCCTAGAGACTTTTAACACGTGGAGTGTAGAAATGCTAAAATAAAATGAATGAATACCTGTCTTGGTGGCAATTTTGGGGATTATTTCGGGTTGTCCAAGATGAGGCCTATCCAGCAGTACTATTATCCTTAAAAAATAAAGACATTTAAAAATGTTGAGCTTACCAAGTAGTTTAGACACATTCATTTTCTAGAAATAGAAACTAGTAGGCCGTCATTATAAATAATACTTTGTTATTAACTGACTTGCCTAGTTAAATAAAGGTTAAATATAAATAAATAATAATAAAAACAATCCAAACAGAGTGAAAGAAGCGCAATGACTGCGCATTCGTGATGCTCGTGAACACACCTTTTTCCTCATACAGGCGGAAGTTTACAGTTGGATTCACCGACCCTCCTCCATGTCAAATAATTGAAGAAAACCTATCCCAGGTAATCTGTATTAACGTTGAAATGTGTACCCAACATGCTATATCAGTGTTTAAGCTACTAGAACGACTACCAGCCAGGGAAGCGTCAGGTCGAGCTAACTAGGATGCGCCTATGGCTTTTTTTCCCCCACGTCCTCCACCTAGTCAGTAGCCACAGAGGATGTATAATCTACAACATGTGAAGGCTATTCCCGTCTCAGTAACTAGCTAACCTTAACTAGATCAGTGACCGTTGTTGTTTTTCCTCCAATGTTCTGCAAGCAGCGAACAAGCAAGCTTAGGCTCATATCTGATACAATAACGACGTTAGACAGCTAAGACGTCAGTGTGTTTTCTGAATAGACCGATCGATCACATATCTCCTCTTCACATTTAAGACTGTGGCACCATGTCTGATCCGGAATCCCCGGATGCTAGTGACCCGGCCCAGAGACGTCCAGAGATGACGTCGCTGGAAGACTGCAGTCAAACACTGGAACTCGGTGTAGCTGTCAAAGATGATGGTAATGACGAGGAGGAGGCTGATGAAGAGGAAGAGGATAGCGATGATGTAGACTCTGGTAAGTTCAGGTGTTGAGTCAAGTCAATATTGGGCTACAATAAACTCTACTGTGCTGTGTAGCCTTTTCATAGCCTGACTGCCAGCCTGTTTCCCCTATATTGCCAACTCCTAATGGAGTGTGATTT